>NW_025999977.1:21404809-21409042 GCF_001458135.2 Marmota marmota marmota | reverse complement strand
TGTGTGTATATATATATATATATATATATATATATATATATATATAATTATTATTATATAATGCTCATGTTACCTTCCTTATCACCCAGATAAGGGCTCCATTCAGACTTTTGTCTCTGACATGGGGAGGTAGTTAATAGATGTCAACAGTAGGTACCAATGGTTAGTATATAGAGATCACTGGTTGGAAAATATTTTCAAAAGTCCATAGACAATTCTAGAAATATAAATTTCTTTCAAAACCTTTTGCATCTCTGTCATCACAGACAAAGATGGAAAGAGAGAATCTTCTTGCAAATAACAGAGAAATTTATTTCTACCCAATCTAGAAAATATAAGTAATCACTTATACTCACTATGCTCTCTAATACTTGGTAGACGGTTAGATTAACTCTTCATATACATTATCTTATTTAAAAACCCACAGCACTTTTTTGAAACAGAATTTTCTCTTCCCTGTATACAGATAAGGAGAACTTGAAGGAGTAATATATTCCAACCTTATAAAAAACAGAGCTAAGATTTTAAAAGACAAAAACACTATAATGTTTAGAAAAAGTATTTTTATGAAATTGAAGTTACACATGAAAATGTTTTAAAGATTTATACAATGTCTGTTACCAAAAACATCAGTCTTCTGCCCACATGACAGACAACTGCTTCCAATTATTTTGTTTGGTTACTCCATATCTCTACATAACAGGCTCATATTACTATTTCTTGATTTTTCAGCCTTAGTCCTTATCTATTGACTCCTCCCTATGGAAAATGATTATTTACCTCTTTCATTTGTCCTTCTTCACTTTTTAAGTTTGATCTTCCATTTTCTATGTTGTCATCTTGCCGATCTTTAGGAGAAATTCTTCAAATTAAAAAGAAAAAAACTTCTTTCCTCTCTATTGAATATTTTTAATGCATGCCATCCTAGTTTTCATTTCCAGGAGTTTTTTTCTTTGAATATTCCTATAGCATAATTTACTGTTCTCAATTCTCTGAGGCTATAAGTGATATTTGCATTTTATTATATTTTCCCCATGTTGCTTTTCTGTTTTGATTTCGTTTTTTCAGGTAGATTTTCTGCTGATCCTTGGCTCACAGTTTATATTTAAGTGACTGGATTGTATAGACTGGTTATGGGCATCATTGAATGGCATTATAATGGGGATTTATTAATATTATAAGTTTAGACATTTTGCTCTTAGACTGTCTAGATTTTCAAAAGGAGAAATTTCCAGTGCTTTTTGGTTTTTTTTTTGGTCTAGAAGGATAAACCTTCTTAATAGCATTCAGAGGACTTGGTAAGGCTAGAAGGCTGGTGGTAGGGATGAGGATAGGGGAATCTCAAGATTCTGTAGGCAGACTTTTGTTTTTTCTTGCTTTCTCATTCCTACTCTAAGCAGAGCTTACCATGCTCTAGAGCAGAGACCTTCTGTTTTTCTCTCTGGGCAATGGATCCCTAGCCTTCTTAGGGACTGAGGCACTCCCTAAGTTAGAGAACTGATCTTGGGCTCCAACTGCTTTGAAAACATTCTTTAAACTGATCGTCCTATTTGTAGTTTCATCTTTATCCTCACTTCTAGGCGTGCTAGGTGATGCCTCTCCCTGAGCCTTTTGTGGGTTCTAGAGTATAGTTTTGGTCTTGCTTCTCAGAGCTCTCCCCTTCATTTAAGTCTAAACTTTGGGGTTTGCTCTAGTGTGTGTGTTTTCCACCTTTTGCAATGTTGGTTGCCATTGTCTCCTCTCTCTGTATTTATGAGTTTAAACCTTTTGAAAATTCCTTTCCCATCACCTCAATGGATCTTGAAAGGGAGCACAGGTAACTCTTGTGCTCACTCTGCTATCAGCCATCTTCCCTTGGCACTTGAGTCAATTGTGTTATTGATCTAGACTCGTTGTCTTTTCAAGCCCCACTCAGCCAACATTGGCAGTTTGAACAGTTAATTCAGATGAACAAATAAGGATCAAGGGCAAGGGCATTAAGGAAGGCCCTCTTCCTTCAGGGGCTCATAGGATACACTGGTGTCAAGAACAAATTGTCCAGACGCAGATATCAACACCTTCATGTCCTTCCCCAACAATAGCTTTCAGGAGCAGCTCTCCTGCTACTACTCAGCTAAGCTTAGGAAAGGATCATAAAAGGAGTGTGTATATTGTGGTCAAGTGTCCTCTAGGCTCTTGGTGGGAGAGAACCAGGAACATGTCTTTCTAATTGTATCTCCTCAAAAAGGAAGGAATCCAATTACCTGTACAAATCCTCACAGTAAAGCAAGACAGGTTTTTTTTTTTTTTTTTTCTCCTCTGCAGTAACATCATTGAGAAGTAACCAGGGATTCTGAGGGTAGATTAGAAATAAATCTGTTACAATAAAAGGTGGAAGACTGTGTTTAATAGAAAACCCATAATTCCTTTGAATCTGTACTTTTTGGGAGCTGATCAGCATTTGATAACTACTTATTTAAAACTAGCTTCAGGCTAGGCAGAGTAGGAGTCTTATGATATTAAAACTAAAAATAGATGTGGGGCAGCACCTATCATAACTTGGAACATCTTGGACTTCAGTAAATATATATTAAGTTGAAAATATGGGCACTGAACCCCAAAAACATACTCTTTAGATGGCTAGGCAAAGACCTTTTGAGAGTGTGCATCAAAGAAACAAGGTTAAGATAGTTCTGAAAGCTAGAGTAATAATTAGATAAAAATTTATTGATAACCTGATTTTCTTCCAATGCTTGGCTGAAAATCTTTTCCAAGTTGAGAGGAGAGTAAATAAGTCAAAGCATTGAATATTACCTGATGTGGCTGGAGATGGCAATGTTGCATATTTGGAGTCCCAAACAATTCTATGAATAAACAAGGGCAAAGAAAATATTTGGATCTGAAAATAATCATGTCTAACTTAGGCATTTTTCCTTCTATTTCTCAATAAAGTTGTGATATATCTGGGAATACCAGGCTAGAAAGTATTATATTTCTGAATAAGTTATTTTGACTAGATTAATTAAATTCTTCAGTCAAAAACTCACTCCTACAACAGTTTTGAGTGACAATTTATCTTGAATCCCTCGGTTTTATATATGATGAAATTGATATATTCATCCAGTTACCTTGTCATCATATGAATACAATAGTAATTTTGTGTTTAATTTGTAAAACTTATGTAAACCACTTGAAGAATTTGGATCCATGAATCCTTTTGTGATCATTTCAGTCTTGAAAAATACATTCCATTGTTTAAAGGGAAATATTTAAACTGGTTTCATGTTTGTGGCAGAAATTGTTTATTGGCATTTATTTGTACATACATGTTGTATTGGTAGTAGATTTCTCAAAGCCTCTTTACTAAAAGAAATGTCAGCCAACAAGAGAACTTTATAGGATCTCAGATGGGCAGTGGAGGCCATTCTAATCCACTGTAGCAGGAAAAACCAGCAATGTGGGCTGAAGGGTTGTGGCTCTGGTTGAGGACCTTTGATGGCACCAGTAGCAAGTGTTGTCTTCTGGGCTTTTACAAGGGGACTAGCAGCTTCCCAATCTCTGGGTAATACCACCCTCCTCCTTTTTCTCCCTAAGAACTTTTAACACTTTCCTAATTAATTTATTGTATTAAATCTCTTTTTATAAGCTAAGTGGAGTAATTTCTATTGATCTTCCTGGACATTTGCTGGGAGCCATTAGCCAAGTAGGTATGACAATTTCCTTGCCAGCGTACCCCATGTTGCAGTGACATTGAATGTAGGTGACCTTGCTCAAGGACCAAGGCGGATTAGGGTGTTCCTGGTTTAAGATAATCGTGTTTAGGGCGTTCCCAGTTTAGGTTCCAGGTTTAAGGTTTAAGATTATTCCTGCTGGGAATAGGGCGTATCCTGCTGCCTGAGTTCCCCTTGAGTTCTCACGGGATTCAGAGTATATTTTGGAGATAGAAGCCCAGTGGAGTGGATTTGGGCAGAGAACGTGGATTTGGGCAGAGAACATGGATTTCCCCAGAACGTGATTGTAGATGGCTGGTGTGAGTTCGGGAATAAAGAGTTGCTGTTTGAATCTACAAGCTGTGTGGTGGCTCGTGATTGTGTGCCCAGCCAGACTGCGGCATTTGTGCCCAGCCAGACTGTGGCATTTGGTGGCCCGTACGTTATCTTTATAGTAGATTAGAAATTAGTAAAAAACAAACCGAAAAGATGTTAAGTAAATTGTTAGAGGTTCAGACCATGGAGAAAGACATTTTAGATCAAG
>NW_025999977.1:21402072-21403442 GCF_001458135.2 Marmota marmota marmota | reverse complement strand
GGTATGATCCAATTGCAGTGGTATCGAACCTAAGACAGGAGGCTGACGCCTAAAGGTCAGTTTTCCGATGACGGGTAAGAACCATATGTTGAATTAGACAAACCTAACAGGCACGGTCCCTAGCCAGATTGCTTGTTACTTAAACAGAAGGGGGGAGATGCTAAGAGCCAAGTATATGATGCATGGCATTTTTGGTCGAAAGGTGACGACAGCTAGCCATTGAGATGATATGATTATGTTAAGATTTGCATTCATATGGATATTGGACTCCTGCTGTTCACCTAGGCCGGTTAGCTCAGTTGGTTAGAGCTTGGTGCTGATAATGCCAAGGTCGCGGGTTCGATCCCCGTACGGGCCACCAAATGCCACAGTCTGGCTGGGCACAAATGCCGCAGTCTGGCTGGGCACACAATCACGAGCCACCACACAGCTTGTAGATTCAAACAGCAACTCTTTATTCCCGAACTCACACCAGCCGTCTACAAACACGTTCTGGGGAAATCCACGTTCTCTGCCCAAATCCACCACCACTGGGCTTCTATCTCCCAAAAAATACTCTGAATCCCATGAGAACTCAAGGGGAACTCAGGCAGCAGGATACGCCCTATTCCCAGCAGGAATGATCTTAAACCTTAAACCTGGAACCTAAACCGGGAACACCCTAATCCGCCTTGGTCCTTGAGCAAGGTCACCTACATTCAATGTCACTGCAACATGGGGTACGCTGGCAAGGAAATTGTCATACCTACTTGGCTAATGGCTCCCAGCAAATGTCCAGGAAGATCAATAGAAATTACTCCACTTAGCTTATAAAAAGAGATTTAATACAATAAATTAATTAGGAAAGTGTTAAAAGTTCTTAGGGAGAAAAAGGAGGAGGGTGGTATTACCCAGAGATTGGGAAGCTGCTAGTCCCCTTGTAAAAGCCCAGAAGACAACACTTGCTACTGGTGCCATCAAAGGTCCTCAACCAGAGCCACAACCCTTCAGCAGAAATTGTTTATTGGCATTTATTTGTACATACATGTTGTATTGGTAGTAGATTTCTCAAAGCCTCTTTACTAAAAGAAATGTCAGCCAACAAGAGAACTTTATAGGATCTCAGATGGGCAGTGGAGGCCATTCTAATCCACTGTAGCAGGAAAAACCAGCAATGTGGGCTGAAGGGTTGTGGCTCTGGTTGAGGACCTTTGATGGCACCAGTAGCAAGTGTTGTCTTCTGGGCTTTTACAAGGGGACTAGCAGCTTCCCAATCTCTGGGTAATACCACCCTCCTCCTTTTTCTCCCTAAGAACTTTTAACACTTTCCTAATTAATTTATTGTATTAAATCTCTTTTTATAAGCTAAGTGGAGTAATTTCTATTGATCT
>NW_025999977.1:21396056-21397581 GCF_001458135.2 Marmota marmota marmota | reverse complement strand
AGCCACCACACAGCTTGTAGATTCAAACAGCAACTCTTTATTCCCGAACTCACACCAGCCGTCTACAATCACGTTCTGGGGAAATCCACGTTCTCTGCCCAAATCCACCACCACTGGGCTTCTATCTCCCAAAAAATACTCTGAATCCCATGAGAACTCAAGGGGAACTCAGGCAGCAGGATACGCCCTATTCCCAGCAGGAATAATCTTAAACCTTAAACCTGGAACCTAAACCGGGAACACCCTAATCCGCCTTGGTCCTTGAGCAAGGTCACCTACATTCAATGTCACTGCAACATGGGGTACGCTGGCAAGGAAATTGTCATACCTACTTGGCTAATGGCTCCCAGCAAATGTCCAGGAAGATCAATAGAAATTACTCCACTTCAGCCCACATTGCTGGTTTTTCCTGCTACAGTGGATTAGAATGGCCTCCACTGCCCATCTGAGATCCTATAAAGTTCTCTTGTTGGCTGACATTTCTTTTAGTAAAGAGGCTTTGAGAAATCTACTACCAATACAACATGTATGTACAAATAAATGCCAATAAACAATTTCTGCTGAAGGGTTGTGGCTCTGGTTGAGGACCTTTGATGGCACCAGTAGCAAGTGTTGTCTTCTGGGCTTTTACAAGGGGACTAGCAGCTTCCCAATCTCTGGGTAATACCACCCTCCTCCTTTTTCTCCCTAAGAACTTTTAACACTTTCCTAATTAATTTATTGTATTAAATCTCTTTTTATAAGCTAAGTGGAGTAATTTCTATTGATCTGGAATTTGTCTGGAATTTCTTAAAGCTAAAATTGGAATTCCACTATGCCTTTTGGCAAAGCATTCTATTATTTCTGGATTTGGGCCTGTTGTTATGGCTTATTTACCCTTTTGTTTTCTAAAGAAATATGTTTAGTCTGATTTGGAAGGCATATATGTGACTACATAGATATTTGTACGTAATCAAATGATCTTCAACCTTATCCTACTTTACATCGTATGGATAAACTACACTTCATCTACTCTTCTAATATGGAAGATGCTATATATTTAAAAGTTCTTGATTTTTAGTTTCTTAAAACTACATTTATTATTTTACAATTTCTGCAGGTCAAGATGTGGTGTAGCCTAGTTGGATCTTTTTTTTTGTTTTTAATCTCAGGTTCTCCTTTAAGATGTGATCAAGGTATTGGCTGAAACTGTGGTCTCAATAGAAGGCTCTCCTGATGGAAAGGCTTTTGTCAAGCTCATTCATGTGGCTGCTGGAAGATTCAGTTCTCCTGGATGTTGGACTGAGGGCCTCACTTTCTCTTTGGTTACTATCTAGAAGCTGCCTTCAGTTCTTGCCATACAGGTTTTTCTAGGGAAACTCCATGAAATGGAGACTGGCTTTACTATAGAAAGCAAGAGAATAGGAAGAGAGAGATAGAGGGAGGAAAAGAGAGAGAGAGAGAGAGAGAGAGAGAAAAGAAGAAGAAGAAGAAGAAGAAGAAGGAGAAGAAGAAGAAGAAGAAGAAGAAGAAGAAGAAGAGGAGG
>NW_025999977.1:21245029-21396031 GCF_001458135.2 Marmota marmota marmota | reverse complement strand
AAGAAGAAGAAGAAGAAGGAGAAGAAGAAGAAGAAGAAGAAGAAGAAGAAGAAGAAGAAGAAGAAGAAGAAGAAGAAGAAGAAGAAGAAGAAGAGGAGGAGGAGGAGAAGGAGGAGGGGAGGAGGGGGAGAGGAGGAGTGGGGAGTAGTTGGAGGGGAGGAGGAGATCTTATAAGTGATATCCTATAACTTTTTCAATGTTCTGTGTGCTAGTATCAAGTCACTCTATGCAACTCACATTGAAGGGGTGAATGATTACACAATATATGAATCCCAAGAGGTGAGGATCATTTGGAATCATTTCAGAAGATGCCAACCACATCCCTTTCCTAAAGAAGCAGTCTATTTTTTTTTTTCTTTTCAGCTTTAGTGCTTAGTATAATATTGATGAAAGTTGGACTCATCTGTATAGACAGCTTTGTTATTTTAGTTTCCGTGACTATACATAGAAAATTTTAAGCAGTAACAACAGATAGCCAAACAAATTAAGTCACCTCCTTTTACACCCTGGAATACACATTTAATTCTGGAGATTGCAATGAAAGCATTATTAGTTTTTAACTTGTATATTTTATAAAAGGGAGTCACAACTTAAATGTATTGCCTTAGCTGTTACTAGTTTATCTGAGAGACTTTCCTTAGTTACAAAGGAAACTTCTCAAGTCAACCTCCACTCTAGGAAGCATCCTCTAATGGCTACAGAAATGGAAAATGTGCCACCTGCAGACTTTCAGATAAACCGATCCCCATTTCCAGTGGGTGTGCAAACGCCTGCTTTCAAAGGAATCTTTTAAAATTACATCATACTTGCACTTCAGTCTCTTCCCTAAATACTGATAAATAGCAAAGTGCTCTCTTTGGATGGGGGCAGGTTTCCGCTGTTAAAAGATGTTCATATGGCGACCCCTGTGCTACCTCTTACAAGTTCTGCCAATGCTTTTATCATTTCAAATCTAAAAAGGGCTTAAAGTGGCTTCGTTAAAACCCTTCCTATGAAAAGCTGAAATCCTTCAATAAGTCAGAATGAGATGCAGCTATATAAAGACACAGCAGTTACCTGATTTTCCAGGTAGGAAATGTATTGGCTATGCTTTACCATGTTACATTTGAAGAAAGTTTTAATCTAAATTTGAGATATCAGAGATATCAACACCTAAGTTTTAATTACACACATTAAGAAGTGTGGTGCACGTCTTTGCCTTGCACAAAGGTAGAGATAATGTTACTTAAGTGGTTTAATTTAAAGAACAATGAGCAAACCAACACCCCAAGCAAACTATACCTTCAGTTTTACAATGATGCCTGGTATTGTATCACTTAAGAGCCACCCAATGGGTGAATTCATTATCCCCTTATTAAATGCAAATACCTCCAGAAATAAAAACATACAACTAACTAATTTTTAGGACCCAACATTTTTGAATGAATTAATCACAATTTTTCCATACGACTATTCTTGTCAGATGGGCAGAAAGAAGGGAAGGAGGGAGATTACCTTCCGTGGGCAATGGAGAATAAGGATTCCAGGGTGGTTTGATGAGGAAGGCAGACAGCACATGAGAGGGAGATAGAAACACTATGAATCAGGTGTTTACTTGTGTGCCGGAAACGGTGTAATGGATGACATATGCATTGCATAATCCAATCCTCACATCTCCCTTGCATCACGAGAAGCATCTGAACTGGGATTTTGGTTTAGTCCTGTCTGACTCCAAAGACAGTGCTCTTCTCGTCACACCTTCTCAGAATAATTCTGAAAGTGATAGTGGGAAGCCCCAAAGATAGAACTGGCAACTTAATTTCTTAAGGGTGTGTAAGTTTAAAATGAGAGTGAGAGAGCCGTCCCACTCTAGAAATGAAATGTCAGTGTTACTGTCTTTAGAGAGAAAATAAAAACTACTCAGATTTGGATCCATTTCTCTTTCCTGAGGAAAATTGTTTGTTTGATCATCTTAGGATTTCTGTCTTGCATGCTGTAGGCCATTTGGCAGAGACAGTTCCAGGAACTTCGAGGGCCCATTTTTGCTTACATGATGCCTTTCCTTCCTCCAAATGTCAGACTGAACTACATCCTCAGAGACAGCAGCAAACAATAATTGATGTACACATTAATAATTTTGAGATATCAAGAGAATGTCAAATTGTGCTCATTGGCCTATATATCAGAAGGCAAAAATCTGAATCCTATATTTCAGAAGGATTTTACTATGCTTATTTTTCTAAGTATTGGTGTCTAAATCCATTAATGTCAACTCATGCTTTGACATGTTGCTTGATTAAAAAAAAGGAATACATGTCTAAGAGATATTTGGCATGATTTTTTGACAACAAGGTTTTTTACTTTTGTTCATTAAACAAATACTTGTCAAAAACCTACTGAATGTGAGGTAGAGGTCAAGAAACTAGAGACAAAGCAGTGAACAAAATGATGTAGAACAAGAAAGAAAAAAATGGAAAAAAAATGTCTAGGTGTAATGCCTGAACTCCTGGTGCTATAGGATTGCAGGGAGAAGGAAAGCCTTGAGGGAAGTCTCAGTGCTTGGAGAATTTTGTACCTGGCTCAATAGAGGCATCTTTTAATTCTCCGAAGATTCTAAACTTTAAATAGCTGAACCATTGCTACCTGGTTCACCCATTCTTCTCCCTTATACCATCCATTTATCTGTCCGCCATCCATTTATCCATCCACCCACTTTATCGAACCATCCAGTCATCCCTGTATCCATTCATTAATTTAAAAATACTTGAGTGCCTCCTAGTTGGGCATGGTGGCAGACGCCTGTAATTCCAGCAGTTTGGTAGGCTGAGGCAGGAGGAGTGCAAGTTCAAAGCAAGCCTCAGCAATGGTGAGGCACTAAGCAACTCAGTGAGACCCTGTCTCTGAATAAAATACAAAATAGGGATGGGGATGTGGCTCAGTGGTTGAGTGCCCCTGAGTTCTAGTACCAGTACACAAAAAAAAGTATTTGAGTGCCTCCTATATGCAGGACAATAGATTGGATTCTGTTAATATAATGACAACAAAGATGGTAAAATTTACCCCTCAGGCGAAGATTTACGTATTTTTATTTACTATAGAGCAGACTGTCCATTGGGAGGCCTGTTTCAGGAGGTGGCATTAATGCTTGAAACCTGACACCTGAGAAGGGAAAGAAGAGCATTACAGGTCAGCATTCAGCTGCACAGGGACTAAAGATAAAAATGCGATTGGCAAGTGTAAGAATGTAAAATAGGCCAGGGTGGCAGGTCCACTGGGAGTAAGGGTGGCAAGCATATGGGGCCAGAGCGGTGGGCAGGATTTAGCCTGCCAGAGCCTTGTAAGCCATGATAAGAGCTTGGATTTTAGCCTAAATGCAAAGGAAGTCAATGGGAAGATTTAAGCAGGGGGGTATCCAAGTTATGTCTATAAATACCCAATGTATACTTGTAATTATAATTCTGGCTGCTGTAAGGATAGTAGATTGGAAAGAGAAGAGATGCAAGGAAACTGCTTAAAGGCTTTAGCTGCAGGCCAGGTAGAGATGTCCTAAGTTTTGCACTTGGAAAAATGATCCGATCATAAAAGTAGAGTGAATAGCACTAGCTTGCCTTTCATTTGTCTGAAGCACTTGCTCCTCTTTGGTTTAGAGATATTCGTTCAACTGAACAGTGATAAATGACCCTTCTCTGGTGATCATTCTGACTCTAAGCTTTCAGCCAGTGTTAAGTTTAACCCACATGGGTCTCTTCTTTTCCAGTTGTTTAATAGTTTCTCCTCCCTTCTTCTCCTGTATATGCACAGAGCATGAGAAGAAATGATTTTGATATGATCATGGGAATTATATCACATCCAGTATTTAACTACCTGTACTTGAAAACAGCTAAGTGATGAGAATTATGATTGCCAAGCGAAGGTGAAGTCAGTGGGTAAAGTAGGAAGTCCAGGAGACTTGCTACAGGCAGGGAGAGAGTTGGCCTTGAATTAGTTTATACCAATTCGAAGGGCTATGAGAGGAGCAAATCCTATACTATCTTCTGGGTGTCTACCTGAGGTGGGAGAGAGGAATAGGTGTTGAGGCTCTAAACCCTCTGGAGTATGTATTAGTCAACTTGGGTTGCCATAACAAAATACCATAGTCTGGGTAGTTTTATAAACACCAGATATTTACTTTATCATAGTTCTGGAGGCTGGAAGTTCAAGATCAGGGTGATAGGATAATAGATTTATCTTGAGCGCTCTCTGGCTTTTAGATGTCTACCCTTTATGTCTTCACATGGTGGGGAAAGACAGAGAAAGAGAGATATACATAGAGAGACAAAAAATATTGGCTTTCTGGTGTCTTTTATTATGAGAGCACAAATTCCATCATAAGGGTCCTTCCCTCATGACCTCATCTAAGCCTAAGTACTTCTCTTGGATCCCCTCTCCAAATACCATAGTTTTGGGGTTTAGGAGCTCAACACATGAATTAAGGGGACATAATTCAGTCAATCAACAGACTATATCAGATCTGCCTTGTATATGTTATCACAGCCCTTTACATTTTCTTTTCATAACATATACGAATATGCATATGTGTATATTATATGATAATATATTGTTACAATGAAATAGAACTGCATAACTATTTAATTTAATGCCTATATTTTTCATGAGGCTAGGCTCCACAGACACAGTGACTGAGTCCTTTGCTCATTGTTTCACCTCTAGCTGTTTAAATATTTGGTACTCAGCATATATCTGCCTAATATAAATTTATATTTTATAAATTAAAATAATTTAGTGATTTATATGTTGTGATTATGCATTAATATTTTACTTTTTACACATAATATAATACATGTATACCATTGCTAAGAAACTTTGAAAACATTTGGCCTATAGAATTACCCAAGAGTTCCTCTCTCTAAACTCCCCTGTCATCTGTATTAATAGGCAAACGGACTGGAATTTATAGTATTGCATAAAACCCCTCCATGGCTTATATTTAATGGCTTCTATTATAAAAGTCACTTTCAGTCCTTTAGGTCCAGCCATCCTAGACAGAAATACAGGACCCCCTGCACTCTGGTCCCAACCCCCATTCTGGTTTTGTCACCTATTTTTCCTTCGATCATCTGGCTCCACTAAAGACCCTCGGCCAGTTTATTCATTATTGAAACCTGGCCTGTAACATTGTCCTGGCTGCCTTCCTAACCCCAGTGATGGCATTCTGTGTTAAGCTTTTCCCAGCTTCATCTTCATAATTGTATTTAATTCTTACAGTGATCCTATGAGGCTGACATTGTTATACAAATTTTAGCTGAAGATTGTAAGTCAGAAAGGTGAAGTTAACTCACCCAAGCAAGTAACACATCTGCTAAAAGGTGGCAAACCTCTTAGAGTCTCTATCCTGAAGCCCATGTTCCTTGGCACTGTACCTTCTCTTCTGAAAGGCTCTACTCAAATCTACCTCAATCTTTGTGGCCCAACTTGGACTGCGTTTCCTCTACATAGTCTTTGCTAAACACTCCAGTTCAGCCAACTATCCATTCTTTTTCTTTCTTCCTTCTTTCCTTCCTTCCTTAATTCCTTCTTTCCCCCCCACCTCCTCTAGTACTGGGGATTAAATCCATTGGTGCTTTGCCATTGTGTTATATCAACAATCCCCATTTTTTAAGATATATAGACAGATATTTATTTATGAAAGTAGATAATGTATTCAAGGGAGAGAATGGGGGTGATTTCAAGAGAGATACCTTTAAGGGTAAAGCAAGAGATAGACATTCAAGGGAGAATGTGAGTTATCTATAGAGGGAGAGATAGCCTCCCCATCCCTTTTTTATCTTTTATTTTGAGACTAATTTGCAGAGGCTGGCCTTGAACTAGTGATCCTCTTGATTTAGCTTCCTGAGTTGCTAGGATTTTAGGAGTGACCATCATGCCCATACATTCTTTTTTTTTCCTTAACAAAAATTATAAAGCCTTTATGTAATGTTTCACTAATCTTTTATTCTAATGACAACAATAATAGCTACCCTATACTCTCACTATGTACCAGAACTTCTAAGTTTGTGAATTTAGATTATCTTACTTAATGCTCACATTGATCTTATGAGATTAGTATACCATTTTTACAGATGAGAAGGTAGTTTCAGAGTGATACAGTAATTTTTCTCAAGGTCACAGAACTATAATATTTCAGAGAAGAAGTTCAAACACAGAGTTCCCTGGCCTTTAATCTAGGGTTTTTTTCAATTTATCATAATGTCTTACTTCAGGAGTGCCATCTTCCCACTAGGTGTGGCTGGCTGTAGGCTAAAGCTTAGCATTCAATTAATTAAAAATTGAAATAATTTTGATCATAAATGATGATAAGGAAGGACGACATGCACAACACAGATCCATATTAAAGAGTATAAGCTGGATGGCTGTATTAGTTTCCTATTGCTGCTCTACCTGCAATAAACTTAGTGTTCTGAAATAATACAAATCTCTCTTCCAGTTCTGGAGGTTGGAAGTCCTAGGAAAGGATCTGTGTATTTGTCTTTTCTAGCTGCTAGAAGCTTCTTGCATTTCTTGGCTTACAATCCTATCCTTCATCTTTCAGTCAGCAGTGTGCCATCTTCCAATCTTTCTGTCTCCAGCCCTTATACCTGTCTCTTAAAAAGACCCTCGTGACTACATTGGGCCCTGCATTCCCGGCTAACATGGCCTAACCTAAAGCACTTAAAATGACTTTTATGCAAGAAGCCACAAAAGGTTTTATATAATACTGTAAATCTCCCTATCTCAAAATCCTCTGTTTAACACCTTTGCAAAATCCCTTTTGCAGATACTATAGCATTCATATTCTGGGGATTATGGCTTAGACATCTCTTTTGGGGCAGGCATTATCCAATTTACCACACTGGTGGTTGTGCGCAGGACATTCAGCTATCAAAATCTGGGGAGAAGGAGTTGAGCACTGATTATTTTGATACATATTATGGATATTTTTATTTTAAGGAACACAGAGAATAACATGAAAAATGAAAATAGCTCAAAGGAAAACAGCGAAGGTGAGATTTCAGCAGTGCCATCCACAGTATTCCCCCCCCCCAAGAAAAAAATGTCAATAGGTAAATAACTGCCTATGACAAGTACCCAGATGAATGTCTTAAGTCATTTCCTACAAGGCTTAAAAGTCTGCTGATCAAGCATTCTCTTCATGAACATCTCCCATTCCGTTGGAGTGCCATGAGTGGAGAAATGACCAGATAACAGGTGGAGCCTTCCTGGGGTCCTTTTGCTAAGGAAACCACCTGTTTTCTAGGTGTAGAAAAATGGCATCCAAGTGACTGACCTATTGTTTAAATTTTTACTTCAAGTAAGTTGAAAAGTTGGAACTAAACCATCTGTTGCTTGACTCTCAGTCCAAATCCCTTTCTATTTTGACTCACTGAAACTGAGGGATATTCTGAAGAATAACAGAGGACAAGTGGTATCAGCTAGGAGAAGATGAAATAGAGGGTGGAAAGGCTGGTGGGCCATGTGGGGAGTTAGTGGAACACCAGATTTTTTCTTCTATGCTCCACTTCACTTTCCATTATCTCCTCTTGGTCCCTGTTTCCTCTTTAAGACAATGTCAGCATCTGTGGTGGTGGCCCATGGTGTGAGAGCTGGAATAAGTAAGGCTAGAGTCAAGGGTGGAAGACAGCTAATTCTTTTTATCTCATCCTCAAGTCCTATTTATGTTGCTTGCATGACTAAGTGAAATGGTTGGAGACAGAAATGGAGAGTTGATACAGCTGAAGAAAGTGGTTCAAGGATGCATCACAGTATCCAATTTCTATGTGACTAATACCTTTGAACTTTTCATGTAGGTATAATATGTCAAAATACACTCTACTGTCATGTATATCTAAAAAGAACAAAATTTAAAATTTAAAATAAATGAAGAAATATATAAAAAACTTATTCTTCCCTTCTCAATTTTATAGTCCCGGTGAAACAAATAATACTAAAGTGGGGGGGGGGGGCTACTATATCAAGATCTCGGAAGAAAAACATATATAAGGTATCCTGCAAAGAATAAGAGAAATAGTAGGCATTTGCAGAGAAACATAAAGGAAATAAATGTCTTTATTTAGATAATTTTAACTAGCAAATTTCAATTACAGGAGGTATTCTGTGAGTTGGGTATTTGATGTTTGCATTTAAAATCTTGGTATCCTTATTTGATAACTAGGTAAGGCAATAATTGTGTGTGTGTGGTGGGGGTGGGCTGGCAGGGGAAGTGCTAGGGATTGAACCCAGGGCCTCACACAGGCTAGGAAAGGACTCAAGTACTGAGCTACATCCTCATCCCTAAGTCAACTGTTTTTGAGGAATGTTGGCTTAACAAGATGCATTTAAGTCTCAGGACTCTTTCTACTCTGAAAGGTATAATTACACTATAAGATTTGCCCCCTCCTGTACCATTTCTCCTTTGTGTATTTACCTCATTAGACTGACACAGGCCCTTATACTCATCCACACTGATATGTTTGGGACTGAAGTGCTCCCCATTCCAAGGAAATTTGCTTTCTAAAGGAGTCTGAAATGAGCCATACTGTCTAGTATAGCAGAGAACAATGAAGAAGATAATTGGGGAAAAAGAGAATTTCTTCCTGGAAATAATCACCACATTTTAAATCCTGATATTTCTGCTCTCCTTTGCTACCAAAAAGAATTTAAACGCCCAATTCTTTCAGTGTAATAGCTAAGTATTTTTTCTAATGCCTTAAACTCTGGAATGCATACGAATCTATTAACAGTTGACTTGGGAATGGACTACCAAAGGTTGATCAACTATCATTTCTGAGTGCTAGGGCCAGGGCTGAATCAGCAGTATAATGACCTACAAGGAACTAGAACATCTGGAGCAACATCAGAGGTGTAAAGGGAGCAATTTCTCATGGCCAGGTCTCAGAGTAATTCAAACACAAACAAATTCAAACTGACGATAAATTCGCTTTGGCTCTTGCTTTTCTATAGGAAGTGTCAAGTTGCTGCCAGAACAGCCAGTATGGCTGAAAGGAGAAAGTTAAAACAGCAATTAGAAGGTACTAATATGGCTTCAATATAATCCCTCCCTGGTTTCAAGTCTTTGCTTGCCAGGGCTCTTGGCCATCATCCCAGGACTTAATTGCATTTTGCAAGTAGCCACAGAACACTTGCCACATATCTCTCCAACTAATTTCAAACACAATCCTCATATGCAATTCAGTAAAAAGAAACTAAAATACCTTTGACAGAAATATGACAGTGTTATTTAGTTTAAAGATTGGTTTAATTATGGGAATAGCAGGTTCTGAAGAAGATAAATCAAAAAGGGGTAAAATAAATAGATAAATCATAGTCCTGAATTCTGGAGAATTTTAGTAAAGCACCATAGAAGAATGGTTAATGATCAGGCCTGAGTTAGTTCTATTATTTAATGTTTATCTGCATTTTCAGATGGAAGGGGTTTTAAATGTGATTTGGTCATATGGTTGGAGGGTCCATTGTGGTTGAGTGGAAAAAGCACTGGTCTCATTCTGGCCAGATAAACTGTGTTTTAGTCACTAGTCACTAAGTATATGAACCTGGAGAAGTTACTTTAAGACTTCAAATTTTTATTTGCTCATCAATATACCTAGGTAAAAAAAAATGTTTTCCTTATTTAATTTTCAGGATTGATTGCTAAAATACTTATAAAATTACAAACTCATTTTAAGTTATTTCTATTAAAATCTAACTAGTAAATATTTCCAATTAAACAACTAGATGTTTATGAACTACAGTCATCTATAAAATTGTGAGGGAGGTGGGAAGAAGGTAAAGAAAAAGGATGAGAGTTTTGGAAGATAACAACATGGACCAAAAGAGCAATTGGGAATTTTATATCCTTGAGCTAATTTTAATAACAGTAGGCAAATGCTATTTACATTAGGCTTAAGTGCAATGGAATGAAGTGCCTAGTTCACAAGTTGATAGCATCTATTGAACACTTAGGGCCCACTTAATGTGATGTTTGCCATCCTGAGAATTACAGTACATGTGGTATCTTTCCTTAGGGAGATTATAATCTAGCTGAAGCAACAAGACCCAGATATCCTATCATTGGATGAGAAAATATGTACTTAGAAATTCTCAACTATATATTTTAAGAGCAGTAGGAGTTGAAGTCCAAAGAAGAAAAGAAAGAAACAACAGTTTGAAGAGAATTTATGGAGGATAAAGGATTTGACAGGAGCTAGAAGGATGGCTATGATTTGGAAATAAAAACATTTCAGGAGATGAGAACATGGTGAGAATAATATGAAAGGGAATAAGAATAGTGGAAAGAGAGATGGGCATGGTGGCACACACCTGTAATCCCAGCTACTCAGGAAGCTGAGGCAGGAGAATTGTGAGTTCAATGCCAGTCTCAGCAGTTTAGCGAGGCGCTATGCAACTCAGTAAGACCCTGCATCTAAATAAAAATATAAAAAGGACTGGGGATGTGACTCAGTGGTTAAGTGCCCCTGAGTTCAATCCCCTGTACCAAAAAAAAAAAAAATACAAACAGCTATGTAAAATACAATGTGATTTATAAGCCTTGTTTCTAATTACTCTATAAGCAGATAAGTGAAGTTTTCCACTAAAATGACATTGGCCATTTAATACCCACACCAAAGAGTAACTTATATAATTTGTTAATGTCTGAATCTTTCTGAAAAACAAGAACCCTGAATGATGAGCAAAGCTAACCCAAGAATGGCGAACAATGTGGAAGAACAGATGGAAAGGAAAGAGCCAAATCCAACCAGGGCACATATCAAGTGTGAAAGTCAAGAATTCAAAACTAAGCAGGTGAGGTCAAACCCAAGCGGAATCTTCAGAGAGACAGGGTTAATAACGTGGGCCCTGAGTTTTTGCCTTCAATGCCTGTGAGTCATCAGGACTTACTTTTCTCAACCAACCAAGGAAATTCCAGGGCCTGACTCAAAGGTTGAGGGGTTGGAGGTGGCAGGAGACCATTAGATGAATATTGGTTCCCAGTGATCAACTATCCCATCACAACACCATTGCTTTAAAATACCAGACTTAAGGGGAAAGTTGTTATGCTTGCTAAGCCCTAAGGACAATAGAGCCTAAAAGAAGACTTAAATTGGCCTTCTTATTGTATTTCAGATAAATTATTAATACTAATAATCTTGGAGAATATTATGGAAACATTTAACTCCATAGGCTGGAAGAACAACATAATTAAATTAGCTTATATTTTAAAACATCAAACTTTAGTTTCCAACAGCTATAAGGAAATATTTCTCTCATATTATTTGAGATAGGTGGGAAGACCTAGAAAGGAAAACTGCAATTTTCAAAGCAGGGTCCCCTGAAATAAGTGTATGTAGGGTAGTCTTTAGAAATTCTCTCTGTGACTCTCTCCAGAGAGACCAGCATCGATAGTTGAAGTCTATCAGTGCTTTTGTAGGGGTAATGCTCATAGCACGTGGGGTTCTTGGATAACAACCTTAGCCTGAAAACAAGATCTGGCAGAGGTGAATAAAGGATCAAAATCAAGCAAGGAGTTGTCACAAAGCCCATGTGCTTTATTAACAAGTTTATAGAAGGCAGACCAGAACATATGCATCAAGACTGTTGTATAAAATAATTATCTGAATTTATCTGCTTAACCTTGTATTCTTTTAAAATTATTATTTTTTAGTTGTAGATGGACACAATACCACTATTTTATGTATTTATTTTTATGTGGTGCTGAGGGTTGAACCCAGTGCCTTACACATACTAGGCAATCACCCTATGGCTAAGCTAAAACCCCAGCCCTAACCTTGTATTTTTGAGACCTTTAGTTCTTTCTTAGCTTACCAGGGGAACAAAACAAAGTATAGAAGTTATGAGCAGGCAAGAATAAGTTGAAATGGCATGTAAAAAAAATGTAGATCCTTAAGGCATGCTTTAAACCAAAATAAATTCCAGATGGACTGGAATTTTAAATATAAATAACATAAGCTTGAGTGCATTAGAAGAAATAACTAAATAATTATATTATACTTGGTAAAAGAGAACTGTCTAAGCATATCTCCAAAAGCATAGATGACAAGTGCTAAGAGCCATAGCCAAATGGTAATGATGCATGGCATTTTTGGTTGAAAGGTGACTCCAGCAAGCCATTGAGATGATATGATTATGTTAAGATCTGCATTCAAATGGATATTAGACCCCTGCTGTCCACCTTGGCCTGCTACTTTGGAGCTCTAGCGGGACTCCCAAAGAGTTCCCATTGGTTGGGAAAGTGTGGTAGGAGGGAATTCCGGAGGAGGGATTTCCTGTTGGGGTAATGTGGCCCGGGAGAACGCTGCATGTGTGGGTCGGCATATTTCCCGGGAACATACAGGGCATTGGCGGGAGTTTCAAAAATAAAGTTTGTTCCTGTGTGAGTGGCTCGTGATTTTGTGCCCAGCCAGACTGCGGCAGACAAGGGAAAATCTGATAGATTCAATAACACAACATTTAAAATTTTCACAGCAACGGAAACAATGAAGAACATGAAGAGAGAGCCTCCAGAATGGGAGAAAATCTTTCCCACCTGCACCTCAGATAGAGCATTAATCACCAGGATATATAAAGAATTCAAACATACACACACACACACACACACACAAACCTAATCAATAACTGGGCAAAAAAATTAAACAGAAACTTCACAGAAGAAGAAATATGAATGATCAACAAGTATATGAAAAAATGTTCAATATCACTAGAAATTAGAAAATTGCAAATTAAAACTACAGTGAGATTTCATCTTACTCCAGTAGAATGGCAATGTCAAGAATATAAGCAACAATAAATGTTGGTGAGGATATGGGGGAAAATACAATGCTAGGTGGGACTGCAAATTGGTACAAGCACTCAGGAAAGCAGTTTGGAGATTCCTCAGAAAACTTGGAATTGAATCACCATTTGTTCCTGTAATCCCACTTCTTGGTATATACCCAAAGGACTTAAAATCAGCATACTATAGTGACAGGGCCCCATCAATGTTCATAGCAACTCAATTCACAATATCTAAGGTATGGAACCAACCTAGGTGCCCTTCAATAGATGAATGGATAAAAAAAATGTAGCACATATACACAATGGAATATTACTCAGCTTTAAAGAAGAATGAAAGTATGTCATTTGCTGGTAAATGGATGGAACTGGAGGCTATCATGCTAAGTGAACTAAGTCAATTCCAAAAAACCAAAGGCTGAGTGTTCTCTCTGATATACAGATGCTGACTGACAATAGGGGGAGGGTAGGAGGAGTAGAAGTTCACTGGGTTGGATGGGGGAGATGGGGGGAAAGGGAGGGGGCATGGGAATGTGAAAGACAGTAGAATTAATTGGCCATAACTTTCCTATGTTCATATATGAATACATCATATATGTGTGTATGTTGTACATGATGTATAACCCCACATCATGTACGATCACAAGAATAAAAAGTCTTACGCCATGTAGGTATGACATGTCAAAAGACATTCTACTCTCATGTATAACTAAAAAGAACAGATTTTTAAAAATGAAAGGAAAAAAAAAACCTTAAATTTGGTAAGGCAAACTCACAAATACAATTGAAAGGCAAATCATATTCTAGAAAATCATTTACTATATATATGTGTATTACACACATGTACACACATATGTGATTGATTTTCTTAATATGTATTCCTCAACATACATAAGGCACAGATAAGGGATGGATTTCCTTAATATTTAAGGAGTAAGAGATGATAACCCCAATGGAAAAAATGAAATAATAACCATAACAAATAATATTCATTGACATTCATGATTAAAGGTAATTTAATTGACAATAAAAGTGGCATTTTGGCTTTGAGATTATGTAAGAAGAATACCCAGTGTTAATAATGGTATGAGAAAAGACAGTCTTATACACGGAAATAAAAATGGCTAAATTTTATTCATGCATTCTCTGTATCAAATCCCATTTTATAGTTTATATGTATTTTCACATTTAATATTCAGAACAACACTAAGATGTAAATTGTTATTTTAACTTGTTTTTTAGAGCGGAAACTAAGACCCAGAGGATCAATAACTTGCTCTTAACCTTCAACCCGAGGTAGGTTTGGATTCAGACTCTACCTAGGAGGTCATAATCTTACTTTCCTCTGTATTTAAGAGAAATGTAAATTGACAATTCCTTTCTGGAAGACAATTTGGCAAAAACAGTTTATTGCCCAAGTTGTTAAAATGTTCAGTTTAACCCCGTAAATTCTCCTTTTAGGAATAATGTTAGAAGAATGCAAAATTATATATGATATATATGAGATATTTATTATAATATAGAACAGTTGAAAAATAAATATCAAAGAAATAGGAAATAGCAATGTAAATTCAAAGGCCATCTATATTGGAATATTACACAGATATTAAAATGCTGATGTACAAATACACTTATGGTGAGGGAAATATATTTTGAGTTCAGGAAGGATGGTAGATGCAGCTCCTATATTCAGTCAGTTACTGAGTCCAATTACAAGCTCTTTTTTATGGTAAAATATTATATTATTACTAAGATTTATACCTCTATGTACTGAGCATTTATGAGCAAAACAAATATATCCATCATCATGGACCTTGCATTCCAGTAGGAGAGACATACTATAAACAAGAATAAAATGAAAATATATAGCATATTAGAGGGGCAATAAGGGCTGAAGAGAAAAAAGGTAAAACATATGTGACATTGGTAGTGGCAATTGAAACCTAGAGAGAATAACCAGGAAAGGGCTCACAGAGTTGATGATTATGTTGCAAATAACATGCATCACATTTGGAAATTGAAATACAGTCATGAAATAATTTTACTGAGGTCTGACAAACGACTAACTACTGCAAGAGGCAGGACACAGACACGCTGATTCTATTTTGCTATCGATAAAAACTTCAGAGTTACTTAATAATTAATAATAATTATTTATGGACAGTAAGATACCTGTCAATTTTTTGAAAGCTACCATGTTTACTGAGGTATAAGACAGTAAACATGGTACTATTCTTGCTGTGCCTCAGCTCCACAGTGGCTCTTTTAATACCTTTACCTCTTGGGTATGGAGTTTCCACAGTGGCTTCTCCTCTGGTCTATCTGTACAATGACACACTATTATTTAAGCCACTGGATGTCTGTTTTTGATAATCTCTAACCCTTGGGTCCCATTCATTCATTGGCCAGAAATGATACAGTTTGCCTTTATAATCTCCTCACATATCTTCTCTTCTTTCCATATCATGACCATGACACTATAGTTTAGGCTTAAATTGTGTCCCCTCTCTAAGGCAGGCACTACACTAATCTCCCGTGCCTTCATGATTTATCCAGGAGAACACCTTCAGACCTAGTTAGCAGGTGGATTCTAACCAAACCCAAATCAGGTCAGTCCCCCGATCTTGTGCTTTCAGTCGCCCCAGTTCCTACTAAGGTAAGTGTAAATCCTCATCTTGACATTCTCTGTTGAAAGTGGCTGACATTTCCCCTCTCATCTTTTATTCTCCATTGTATATGTTTTATATTCCAGTCATGAAAGAGATTGTACCGCTGACCAAATCATCTCCTTTCCCCCATATTACCCAGCTCTTTGCAGTTGGGCAGGCCATATGGCTAGTTCTGGTTAATTAGTTGTTAGCAGAAAAGACATGTGTTACTTCTGTGTCAGAGCAGAGAAGAACAGGTGTGAGTTCTCCATGAATCTTTATTCCTCTCCTGAAGCAACAAGCCAAGTTGCACACTTCAGATCATGCAGCTACAAAGTGGTGGATTCTGAATCTACTGATCTATGATGGATGTGCAGCAGGTGCAGGAAATAAACCTTGATGTGATGATGTGTTGTTATATTCAGCCCCTGGGATTCCGAAGTTAACATGTTACTACTTTTACCATGAAATGGTAAACTATATTTTCACTATTGTCTTCTCAAGATGTAGCTCAAAACTAAGTGTAGATCATATGTCAGTGAATTAGGAAAGATAAAGCACATAAGATATTACTATAGTAAAAATCAAGTTAGCCAAGACTTAATTGCTGCAAGACCTCTGGAACTGCAAGAGTTCTTAGCAGAGTTTCGGAACTCTCAGAATAAGAGAAATAAAAACTAATTTTTGATAAAGCTGTTATGCTTTGTAAAGGATTTTCATATAGTCTTTGATGATTGTTAGAATCTGTCGCTGTGATCAGTAGGTATTACCCTCACTTTGGAGATGAATGAACTAAATCCCAGAAAGGTTAAGTGACTTGTACAAGGTCAAACAGCTGGTTAAAAAAATGAGTGCTGAGGTCTCCTAACTTCTGGTCCACTGTTCTTTATTTTATATGTTACTGGCTTCCCTAACCTAAGTACAGTACAAGGAACATCTCTAGTGTCATCATTAGGCTTGTGTAATGTGCTGTGTTGGCAGGAGCAGCTAGGTAAGCAGCTGAGGAGAGCACACGTGCATGGACACACATCCGCATTCACATCAACATAATTATACAAGCCTCCTCCAGTCTGGGCCAAAATAGAATTAATCCTGTGTTCATTGCTGGCGAATGCTGAATCCTTCCATATCAGTGTTTGTGTTTAAGAATAAGTCAGTATACACACTCTGTAATTGAATGTCAAGAAATATGAAAATATATTGTTTTATTGCTACTGTTCATTGATTTATCGAAGTGATTTATTGTCGATGGACATGCAGTACAACAAATCACTTTGCTGACACCATCAGCTGCCTTAACTAGGTTGTCAGTTCACGACATTAAAGGTAATGGATGGTGATTATTTTACAGTAATGGGTTTAATCAGCGCTTTGAATGACTTAGCAGTCATGTCAGAGTAGAGCCAGCTCATCATTCATCAAGGCAGCATTTTGTTTACCAACATCATCTATAATTCATTTGATTGTTGACAATCATCAGCAAATACTTCTCAGGCGAAGTTTTATCAGAGATGGAAATCTGCACAGCTGCAGCATTCGAAGTCACCCCATGGGACTGCCTGAGCAGACACAGGTGGGGAAGGATGCGCTGGCCCTGGGCCCCCAGACAGGCAGCCTCCTACAACTAGGCTTTTGATCTTCTTACTATCCCATGGATTGGATCATTTCCATTTCCATCTCTGCAACTCCTTGATTCCATGGGATCTTCAATAAGAAGACCCAGAAAGGCTGAAGGTACAAGTTTATGAAATTGGGAAAATGAGAGCTACATGATTTTGTTGCTTGAATCTGCTTAACATAGTTGAACACGTGATCCTGGCTCTGTCACTTGTAACTAGTCCCTGCAAGATCCTGGACTGATCCTCTACTAAGGGATGTTAGGACAGGTTTAGTGACCCACTGGGGCAGATGTGGCAGGAATCTCTTTACATAAGAGATTGTAGGGCTTCCTAGAGGAGAGTTCAGGATAATGCTAGAACTTTTCTTGGCCCTTTAACATCTGATTTTGTTTTTCAGGAAGAAATAAATTGCATGCAGGCAATATTTTATATATAATTTTCATGAGTTTAGGTGAAACCTAGGCAATGACAGTCAGGTAAAACGGTTAGGACCCTGGATTTTGGAGGCAGCACACATGGCTAGAATATCTGTTCTGCCCATTACCACTCATGAGCCATTGAGCAAGTGGCTAAACACTTTTATAGGGAATAATACTATTACATTACCTTTGTCATATGGTGCTTGTGAATATTAGCTGAATTGATGTAGGTAAAATGCTTAGCACCATGCCCAACCCAGAGTAAGTGCTCAGAAACTATGGATCTTCATCATTGTTGCTGTTTTTTACTCATGAATTCGATTTCAGAGCATTTCATCTTAATGGAAAAGAGAATCAGAAAGTCAAATTAAAGTAGAAACAAAGCCTTGTCTGAGTTTATTATTGCAGGTTTGTTTTTTTTCTGTTACTCATTTTCAGACACAACATGGGCATGAGACATGGAGAGGAAAATAAGAGCCATAAATATGGAATTGCAAGAAAGCTATTCTGCCAAAACTTGGTGGCAGGGTACAATACAATTGTTCTACTTTGGTTTTCTGCACAGTACCTTAGTTCCCAGGTTATCAGTGGAGGGCAGTGCTCTGTGGGAGACAGTGGTGTCCAAAAGGGAGATGACACACAGACAGAAGGGGTCAGTAGTACCCAATGCAAGCAGCATGCTTGACAGAAGAGGTGGTGGAATCTGAGAGATGCATAGGACTTAGAGATGCCAGGGCAGGAATATGAGTCCAGTAATTCCAAGAGCTGACTAAGGCAGTGAGAGGAGAAGCTGAGAAGCTGTGCAGTGGCTGATGGGACAGTTGAGCATATGTGGGATATCCCCTGAGGACTTTCAGACATTGTTTTATTTGGAATCAAGCATACATCACAGGAGGCTGGAGTTCTGAAACTAGCAGGGTGGTGATGAGGGTCAGAGAAGCCGAGATCTCAATAATTAGCAACATCTTTTGGCAGATCCATTTTTTTTCTTTCTTGGCTTCATTTTTCTCCTCCACAAATAGAGTCAGGATATGTATACTCCAGTGGACAAAGGGTAGGTAAGTAGCAATGTATTAGAATTGCCTGATAGTTCCTTTTGGAAAAGAATACACATATTTGTGGTGCTCAAAGAATCTTCTTATCAGAATCTTTGGCTGTAGTTTGGTAGATGTTGTAGTTTGGTAGATGTTGTAGTTTGGTAGATGACATGAAGGTAGGGAAGTTCAGGTAGCATGTATGGTATGGGTTTAAACTCTTTGTTATTCTCATTGATTTTTCATTTTTGATAACCATAATTTAACCATCTCTGATTTACTTTCAATTCTATGATCCTTTAAAAAATTACTACATTAAGTCCTTATGATCAGATTTCATTTCCTTTTAAGTTCTATTCTTACTTCTTTGCCTGGTCTAACCATCCCTGGTCATGGAGGGTACAAGGTTCTCTAAGTTAGATACTGTAGGAAAGACATTAGATTAACGTCCATTTTAAGGAATGAATACAAATAGTATAACATTCCTTGAATGCTTGCAATATGATAAACTCTCTTCCTAGTAATTTTCATGTATTAATTCATGTAATCCTCACAAGAAGTTTATGACGTAGGTTTGGTTATTTTTCCTTCTTTATCGATTTTAAATAAATTCAAACACAAAGGAAACAACTTGCCCAGAATCACCCAACTAGAAAGACTTAGACCCAGGCTTTATGCAAACATCTAATTAGGGGAACTGAGCTGTTAACCCTTTCTCTACCCTGCCTGGACATGGCTAATGCTAGAGGGGAGATGACTCTCAGATTAGGTGCATTCCTTTCACACCAGGATTAGGTCAGGTAAGATGTCCCTTCTGTTTCTTCATTATGTAACAGAGTCTCATTGCTTCTCTTCTTGGAAACACCTATTAGCGCTACTGAGCATTCCATACACATGCAAATCATCCTTCTTTGTCACTGAAACCAGAAGGAAAGTGTGGAGACAGGCTGGCCTGAAAACACCAGGGGATATTCTAGACACCAGAGACTGTAACCTTAAAGACACCTTTGTCTATCTCACAGCTTTATTGGGGGGCCATTCTTGAACCTGGTGAACTCTTTTTGTCCTAGGTAAGCACTCTTCCCTGTATGTAAATAACAGAAAAAGAGAATCATGTCAAGGGAAGAGACAATTGAAACTCTTGAGAAGGTGCCTGTGGCAGGATCAGGAGACAGATGTGAACATCAAGCCCTAAGGAGGGGCAGAGGAGAGAGAGAGAGAGAGAGAGAGAGAGAGAGAGAGAGAGAGAGAGAGAGAGAAAAGAAAACAAAAGGCTCCTAAATTCTATTTTAGATGCCGATGGAAAAAAGCAATGATACAGTATGTTTAACAGCGTGCACTTTATTAGATAAACATTTCTTTCCACCTATTTTATCATCTGCAAAAAGCCAGGAAAGATTCAGATTTAAACAACCAGTGTGAAAAAAGGAGAAGACTATAAAGGAAACTTTTATTGCTTTTGAAACAACCCCATTTCCTTATATCTCCATAATGCAACAAGAGCTGTCTGCCTCAGCTCTGGCTCCAGGAAATATTAGCAAGTAAGTCTTCTCTCTGCCAAAACCATCTTCTCTCATCTCCGGATAATAGGAAGGAAGGAGGCAGAGGGAAGGAGAAGGGGGCCCTCGAAATGAATTTTTCAAGCTGTGATGAGTAAACCACTGCAGAGATGTCTCTTTATTTACTAAGTGCCTTTTTGCCACATACCCTTCAGAGAGCTCCAGAACAAGAGGATATCTGCTTAAACACCAGCATGTCCCTCTTGGAAAGAGTCCCTCATAGAAGAGTGGTGGCCTAGCTTGGGAGAAATGGGGAGTGCTCAGACAGTGCTCTCCTGTTGCAAGGAAAAGGATGGAAGCTGGGATTGCTCTTTACCTCTGAACATCCAAATGCTCAACTCATAACAATTTGAAGGCCCTTATATTATCATAGATTTTTGCTCAATTGCTGCACACAAAGCTCAGAACTGTCTGAGACATTTCAAATATTCAAATAAGCACTGTTCAATGAGGGCCTGCACATACATAAGATAAGCCATTAAGTGACAGTATAGAATAGAACTGAACCA
Organism: Marmota marmota marmota; assembly: GCF_001458135.2. Taxonomy (NCBI): domain Eukaryota; kingdom Metazoa; phylum Chordata; class Mammalia; order Rodentia; family Sciuridae; genus Marmota; species Marmota marmota. The sequence goes on along the minus strand of NW_025999977.1, from coordinate 21,375,442 downwards.
GGTGACCAAACAAACTGCAAACAGGAGACATCAGCATGGGCTGACCTAGTTAAATAAAGCTTTGGGAAAAAAGTGGGCCTTGAGGAAATAATCCACCACACGTGGGGTGAGAACATTTCTGAAGACAGAAACTGCATTAGCAAAGCTTTAGTTGAGAGTGTCATTGAAGAATGAGGTGACCCTCACGAGTATAACTTGATTTTGCTACAAGTATGTGTACCTAATTACTATCTGAAAGCATGTTAATTTTTGATGAATAACACATGACTCATATCTAATTTTCAACCCTTCAAGACTAAATAAATGAATAAAGTTGAGCAAAATTTGTAAAAAAATATTACAATGACAGTGTTGTAAATATCCTTCCAGAAAAATAAAGGATTGACCAAAGTCCCCAAGTGGTACTTTTGGTATGAAATGCATGTCATTTAGACACTTTAAAAATGGAACCAATTCTGTATTTTAGGATAGGATATATTAACAGATAATTTTTATTTGAACTAACATTGACTCTTTAGTAGAATACATCTTGTATGTACTCATTGTAGAAACTTTTTAAAAAAATGTGATTCTGCAACCTGTATACTCAGAAAAATGAGAAATTATATCCCATCTGATCCAAATGTATGTCAAGATCACTGTACTGTCATGTGTAACTAAGTAAAACAAATTTAAAAATGCATATTAAAAACAAAAAGCATTTGTAATCTCATGTTTCCCTATCCCAAAGATAAATTAGCCTTTTAGTGTATCTCTTTCAGACTGTGTGTATGAAAATGTGTGTGTGTGTGTGTGTGTTAGAATGTGAATCTAATAGTCATACAATCTCTGGAGCTAGAGAATATATACTATGGATCCCAAGGAGTTATTCCTCCATCCATGCATATGTTCTGGTATAGTCCCTGCTCACAGTGTCTCTGGGATTTAGCTATGTGGCTTTCTTTGACCAAAGGGACATCAGGAAATATTATGTAAGCAGAAGGCTTAATAAGCTCCTAACCAAGTTTCCTTGAGGATAAAAGATCACATTTATGGAGAAGTACAGTCATCCCATATGTCCCTGAAGAAGAAGACCCTGAGTGACCTGGTGTCCATATTATACAGTATTGCTGCATGCATGATTCTCAGAAGAACACAGCAAAAGGACTCCTTGGCTGAACAGAAAACTCTGACATTTTAAGCCACTAAATATTGAGGTATAACTCAATTATAAGCCTATTTTTTTGTTTATAGTGAATAAATTTCTAAATTCTTAAAATTCAAGAACCTATTTTTTCTAAATGGGTTAGTCATATACCGTTATAATATATACCAGAACCTATTTAATGTATTATTGTTTGACATGTTTACAGTCAATTTTTAATGCTCAATTGGTGATTCCCTAATGACACTTCTACTACCGGTGGTTCAGGGAATATAAACTTAAGGAAATGTAATCTTATTTTAAAGTAAGTGTATATATCACTACATTCTAAGCTCTTTGAGAACACTGGTCATAAATTACTAAACTTTTTCTCCCCTTCAGCTCTTGAAATGTGCATGGCAAATTGTTGGTGCTAAAGATATTTATTAAACAAAAAATGAATAAGTAAGTTTGCTTTGCAATTAAGTTAGAAAAATAGGACTTAGCTTACAAATTTCAATACAATGTCTTATTCAGGCACAAGATTATGGGGAAAGATTAACCTTGGTACACTCTCTTCCTCCACAACTGCTTCCTTTGTCTCTTCTTTTACACTTCCCAGAAGCACTAGAAAATGAATGTTTCCATTGATTTCTGTATTGCTACATCAAAACCCGTTATTCCCATGTCACATTCTCTCAATGACCAGCTTAGTGTGGAGGTGACAGTCAACAGGATGAATAAACATGCACTAAATTGATAGTTTACCATGTTTACTGTCCCCAAAGATATGCATATTCATGTAGGAATAGTTTGAGTCTTCTCAAATCATACTATTTTTATCCATAGTCTGACCTTTATGCCAAAAAGTACTTCAAGGCAATCTACTCTTTTATGTTTTTTGTTTCTTTGGTTCATTCTATAAATAAGAATAATTTAGAGGTGGTTACACTGTATTTTTCAATAAATTACCACCCATCATTAAAGCTAATCCAATATTCAATTTAAGTTTGAATTAAAATGTTTTAAAGAAGTAAAAGAATAATTTATTTTCCCATTAACCTTTAGGGCAACTTCTATTGTATTTTGTTTCCTTTGGATAAGAGAAGTACATTGTAATCTTCATTTTTAATTAGGTTTTAAAGTATATATAATCCCCAGGTTAAAGCATATTATTCATGCTTAATAGAGAAAATGAACAACCTTAAGGATATTGGCTTCAGACTGAAACCATAGATCTAAGCTATTTAAATAATGTTGTCTAAGAGGTACCAAAACTTTAAAAGACATTCTTACAGTTTCAAACTTTGATCCAGAAAACTTTCTCCTCTGCTTTTCATGATGAACTGTTTTGAATATCAACTCTTTTGACTTCACGTTCCCTACCTGGTTCTCCCCTTTGGGAGGCAGGTCCAAGAGAGGGAAGAAAGATTCAAAAAGTAAGAGGACCAAAATTAATTGATCACAGCCTGTCGAGCCCCCAAATAGACACTTTTATGTCCATTTCACAGTTAACAAAACTGAGACTCAGATGATAGGAGGAAATCAGTTGCAGAGACAACACAGATCTCTTAGAATGAAGCATGTCATTTCCAAAACTAAGCAGTCAGAAGACCTAAATTCTAGTCATGATTTCTTGGAGTCCCTTTGAGGTCTTCAGCAAATACATGACCTTCCTTTCCTTATCAGCAATATAAGGAAAAATGCCTTTCCTTGTTCATAGGGAAAACATTTCCTTTCCTATCATTTCAATGGGGCTGATATAATAATGGTTGAGAAAATGCCTTAAAAACTGAACCAACTCTGGTAGAAATACATTGTCTGAAGTCCAGCTTCTGAATGAGTTAACATCATTTATTGATAGGGCCCACATGGGGTGCATAAGCATCTTGGCCATCCCCAGGAGTCAGAAGGCTCATCAGGTGTCCCTTTGAACTGAGATCCCGCTTCTCCTTTTCATTCTGATTCATTGATTTTCTTTTCTTCCTCTCTCAAAGAAGACTTTGGGGCTTTTATTTTTCCCTAAACTTTTGTAACAGGGCTGAGCTCTACTCACCAAGAACAGTTTTTAAAAGGGGGGAAAAATGACAGCCACATAGGACTGGTGCCTTAGAACATGTGTTTTGAATCTGGTGGGAGAAGAACTGAGATGAATGGCACAACTTCTGAGCTTAGAGTGGGAAGTTTCTTTTGGTCAGTGATTGCAACTACGGACTCTGTGTGTGGGTTTGGTGAGTCAACACCCCTTTTTCTATTCTCAACTCCATCAATACCAGCCCTTTTGCAACTGTTCTCCTTCCTGTGGTACTAGAGATTGAACCCAGGTCCTTGAGCATGTGGGGGGTGGGGGGGTCCACCACTCGGCTACATCCCCAGACCTAAGTGTTCATTTAAAAACATCAATTTTTATGCCAAGCATCAGATGAGGAGCAAGTTGGCCACTGCTTTGCATTATGATTGATTAATTTACTTCAATTTGCCTTTAAAATTTCCATCTGTAAAATGGGAATATGAACATTGCTCAGGTCTCTTCATCCTGAATATTGAAAAGACATTTGAAAAACCTTGGGCTCCTCTGAATGACTTGCTTACAGTGCTTTTTTGCAATGGCACATACTTGTTCAATGTGCAAGCATTTGGAACACTTCCCCCCCACCCCAGGCAATATTTGCTTAGTCAAACAATGAACCGTATGCTACTGCTGTGTTTATAGCACAAAAAATGGTCAAATATAAGCAATTTCATATAGTTCAGCCTAGTAACTCAAGTGATTACTGTTCTGCATACATGTTTACCTTTAAATATGTGACTTGAACCATATCTTTCCTGCTTCTCCAAAGAGAAAAAAAAAAACATTATTATGTTTTCCTGTTCATCAGTATTGTGGAGTAGTATTCTGCAATCTGGATTATCCATCAGATGCTACTGCTCAGGAGCAGGCAAACGACAGTCATGAATAAATACTGTATCCCCGTTTTGTGGGTGGACATGATTGTGGCATTTTAGTGCCTTGGGAAAAGAAAGGCAATGCAGGCCATTCCTAGGAATGAAGAGAAAAGGATGGGGAAAGGAGGAGATTATTACCTGGTCCAGGTAGGAATGAAAGAAGGGGCACTGGGAAGATCTCAAAGCCTTTCTCTCAAGTAATTATTTTGTTTTAGAAATGAAGTTCCACAAAATTGACCAAATTGTATTGTGGTATTGTGTGCACACAATGAATCCCACTATTATGTATAATTATAATGCCCCAATATAAAAATGTTAAAAAAAGAAGAAGTACTGACTGTTGAGAAGACAGCTACTGAGAGTAGAGAAGACCAAACTTTGGTCAAAATAGAGCTTCTGCCATCAAATTTCACTTTAATCCTTACTCGAAGCATTTCATATATCCTCAGGAATGATGAAAACAGAAGTTGGTAGTTTAACTGTAATTTGTAATCTGAATTTAAAGTGTGGGCATTATATGATTTTTTACTAATTGCACTAATTTCTATAAATTAAATTTGAAATTCAAGTTAAGAGGCAGTATTAGAATGCCCACAAGAGTGGCTGTTTCTAGATGTCAGTGACTCCATGCCAACAAGAGTAGAATGCCTCTGAAATTATAGCTCGGGCTCTGAGTCACAGCTGTAACCTCTGTAAAGGGAGCAGTGGTTTGTCACAGTCAGTCATTCCATGAAAGGTGAATTCACCACATATTACAAAGCAAGGTGCTTGGGAGTCCATAGGATGAAAGGAAAGGGTGATCTGCTTTGTTTTTCTGCAATTGATCAATCATTGAATACTGTTAGATTATATTCTTCTCAGAGGCACACATAGCATTAATGATTGTACAAGTGGTTATTAAACTTTTATTGAACAATTTATGGCAAGTTTTCTAATAAAGATCAACACTCTTATCTCATTTGTCCTTACAAAATTTTTGAACAAGAGGTACAATTAGTACCCCATTTTACGGGTAGAAAAAAATCTAAATTTAGGAGGTTAATGAGCATAATCTGAAAGCAAGCAGGTTCTTCTTTTTTTAAAAAAAAATGTTTTTAATGATGTAATTCACGATCACAAAATCAAAGCTTTATTCTTAATTTGCATTTGGTTAGTTCTTGCTTGGTACCCCACCATCCTGTACATTTTTTTTTATTCATTGTACACAATTGCAGCACAACTTTTCATTTCTCTGATTATACGTGATGTAGCGTTGCACCATACGTGAAGTCATACATGTACCTAGGGTAATGATATCCATCATATTATATCATCTTTCTTTTCCCCATACCCCTCCCTTCCCCTTCCTCCCCTTTGCCCAATCAAAGTTCCTCCATTTTCCCATGCCCCCCGCCCCATTATGGATCAGCATCCACTTATCAGAGAGGCAAACAGTTTCTTCAAAATGACCCTCCATAACCTGTAGGTGAGATCACCTCGACAGGCTTATAAAAGGGAAGAGGGAAGACTGGCTGGACACATTGACAGCTTCTGAAGAATGATGGGAGCTTCGTGGGGACAAAGCAGGCAAGAGTGGTGAGACAACCATGCACTCTTGGCATCTGTATAGGAGAACAAAGCCCCACATCCCCTGTGACCATACTGTCAGGCAGTGTGCCTCATTTGTTCCAGATTCAGTGCTTGTTAATCTCCAGATGACACTGTGGTTTTCCATCTAGAAATTTGAAGTATTTCTAAATGAAATAAAAATCTGCACAAACCTTCATTCTCTTTCTCTTGAAGTTTGAACAATGGCATTTAAACTTAAATACTCCACTGGTCTTCACTGGCCTAATATTCCTTGTCTTACACTGATTTTGCTCACCTTGGAGATGGAATTCAAAAGTAGATTAAATAATTTCAGAACCTAGGTTACTATGGTGATCCAGGATGAAGTGTATGAGATTTTTTTTCCGTTTAGATCTTGATATTGAGAAGTCAGCTTATTTGTCCCTGTCTTTTACAGAAACTTGTGGTGTGATAGAAAGGATAATGTGTGGGAAGAGGTGTTATTACAGACACATTGGGAAAAAATGCAGCTTTGGAATTGGCCTCTATCTGTTTCTGAGAGGTCCAGGATAATTCTGAAGCTCATGTTCAAAGGCTAATGAAGCCTTGGATGGTTTTATGCTTGATAACCATGAGAAGCCATTTATTTTTGGATGTCCAAAACAAGTCATTCCTAGGTGACCTCAACCAGTCCCAGTTTCTAAGTACAGTTGTCCCTCACCATCCCTGGGGATTGTTTTCAGATCATCTCCCCCCAAATAATTCAGAGATTAATTATCATACTTCAAAAAAAATTATTTTTAAATTGTTACATTATAGTTATACTTATGCATGGGGTACAGTGTAGTAAGTTGATACATGGATAGAATATGTAATGATCAATTGGGGTAATTAGCATTTCCTTTTACTCAAATATTTATCACTTCAATGTGTTGAGAACCTTCAAACTCTTCTCTAGTTTTTTTTATTGCATATTATATTGAACCCAATAGAAAATGATTTTGATTTCATCTTTGTTATCTTTCTAAAATCTGCTCACTTTTATGTGGTTACTGCCCTTGGACCAAGTCACTACTCTCATCTGCTGGACAGTCGAAGTAGCCTCTTGATTTTGTCTTTGTGGTCTCTTTTTTACCCTAAAGTCAAAAGATTGAGTCTTTTAAAACGTAGATCTGGTCATGTCAGAAGTTCTCATTTTGAGTAAAAACCAAAGTCCTCAAGATTGTCCACAAGCCTATATGTACCCAGTTCCACTGACCACTGCCAGAACCTCTCCCTCATGTCTGATCACTCTATTCTGTGCCCACTGGGCTGCTCAGCGTTCTGCGAATGCACCAAGCATGCTTTGCCTCCGATGCTTTGCATTGCTCTCTTCTTTACCTGGAAGCTTCCTTCCTCATATATATATTTACTCAAATATATATATATATATATATACAGCTTGCCCCCTCATGTCTTTCAGGTTTTCAAATGTCTTCTTGTAAAGAGGCCTCCTCTCCCTACCCCCAGCACTCACTATTCCAGTAGCAGCATATTGGGTTTTTTTCCTATAATTAATTAATTTATTTGTTCTAATTAGGTATATATGACAGCAGAATGCATTTTGATTCATTGTACACAATCACAGCACAACTTTTCATTTCTCTGGTTGTACACAATGTAGCATTGTACCATATGTGCAGTCATACATGTACCTAGGGTTATGATGTCATTCTAATTTCCACTGACTTATATGTGTTTGCTCATTTGTTTATTGATTTCCTGGAATGTAAGTTGATTGAAAGCAGGGACTTTTACTGTTATAGCCTCAGAACTGTTAGGACAGGCTCAGAATTGAAACTCTATGAAACTTTGTTGAATATGAACGAAATCAACAAATATTTGGCTGAAATCAGATACAGAAAAATCTCACATAAAGAATCAATGGGTCTGTTTGTTTGAATGTAAATCAGAATATGCACATTTGTATGTAAGGAGCTACATGTGGGCATGCAGGAGTAAACACCTTTGCATATGTCAGACTCTGACATATGCAATTTTGGTATGCTTACTGACAAGAATATCACAAAACCTACATTTTCTTCTGTGTGCTTGTATCTGGTGTTATTACCAGTAATCTGTTATGTTTTTGTCTATGCTTTGTGTGGCTATAGTAAAAATTTATTTATTTTATTTATTTTGCTCACTTTTTTAGAAGGGGGAATAGGGAATATTTTTTTCCCAAAAATATTTGGGGTAATGCCTCCCTGCGTCACATATTAGCAATGAGAACTGTTGATCTGGGCTGTCCATTTTTCTCTTAGCATCTGCATGATTTCTTTGAGTCACATTCCCATTACTCTCTAATTATGTAAAATTATATTATATTAAACATAATTTCTTCTGGTAGCCACAGGGTGGCATTCATGTTCTTTGCTATCATTTTAATGACTGATAGATTACAAGGTCACTTTGAGTAGATAAATAGCCTATAGATTCTTTCCAGTGAGGTTCACATTCTGATTTTTCATATTAACACTTGTAAATTGCAGAACTTATTATGCTATCCCACCTGAACCTCATTTTGCTTCCAGCACCTTCGGTCTCTTCCTGCAGGAATCCAAGATGACTCTATCAGGTGGCCTTGTTTTAATATTCAACTCAAAGAGAATCTAATGAAAGACAGCAACTGACTCTGCCTTGGTATTCATTTCAACCTAGGCATCGTGGGAAGATTTGCCAGCAGCCTTTAGCACAGGGCTCTGACTGCATACTTGCTGGTAAACACTAAGCTGAATAGCAAGTAGGATCACTCCCCTCAACAGATTTGTGCAAGGCTAGATAGATTCTGCAGACTAGTCCTTGAGGCATTAAAACCATCTATTTAATATTTAAATACCACATTGATTATTGAATACACACATACACACAAAGAAATATTTACGTGGGAAACTTCAGTTCTAATGAAGCATCTGGATGATGTCTTAGAGATACAGACAGAGCCTATCCCTTCTTCTCTGGTGCTGGGCATGCATTTCATTTATCCATCCATCCATCCATCCGTCCATCCATTCATTCTTTGAGGTAGCTCAATCATTATTCATTTCATTTATGGTGCGGTCATACATTGTTATATGTTTTATCATATTTGTTGTTCATATATTATTTTCCTATTTTATAGATGAAGCAAGTGGGTTAACAGCAATGTTAATTAGTTGAAAGCAACACTAAGAGTCGACTGTAAAGGCAGAATAAATATGGTGGGGCTTTTGACTAATTTTATTTGTCTTTGTACACCTCACAGCTGTTCTTGAAGTGACATAAATATATATTACAGATGCCCTAGAGGTCACCATTTTCTCACTATCTCGTGGGATTATTGCACTAGGGACTTTGCTGGCCTTCCTTGTTCCAATTTCTTTATCTAGCCTATCCTACTGTCCCCTTCTACAATTATCTAAGTGAAATTTGTGTCTTTTATTTTCTTATCACTCAGGAAACTGGGATACCATAGAAACTCAACTGCATTTTATACCCGCCCCACCCCCATGACACTTTGAAATTAATGGAAAGTTCTTTCTTCCTCTCTGAATGAACACCTTAAAGATTCCATGAATTTTCAGGTTCCTCAAATGTAATAAAAAGCCCCAGGTGTTCCTTAAGTCACAAACATAAACTCAATAAAGAGACTAGAATGTCCATCCTTAATATATTAATTTTCATTTAGTGGGAACAGTTTTCCCTCCTCTCCTGCCTTCAAGGATCGGAGTGAAAGGAGATCCACCTTTCTTGCTTGCTCACCTGCTCTCCTACTCACTAGATGCTGTAATTGACCTTGTCAAGGTTGTGGTGCATGGAAATGAGAGGAATAGTAGAACACAAATTCTTATGAGACTGGCATTAGAAGACAGCTCTGCTTTCCCTAGGCCTGAAAGATATAAGAAGCCAACTCTCTAATGGCATTTGTGAGTACTTCAAAGGCTCCATGGCTGGGCCCCAGGGTGGCAGATGCTTTCTTTCATTTAGAAAGTATTCCTTGAACTTGCTCTTCCTGACCCACACTCTCCTCTCCCCACTACGAGTTTCTGGAATCTTTTTGGCAGTCTATCAACTACACACAGACCCTCTGTTGGAATTTCATCACCCCTAGAAGCAAATCTTTTAACCAGGATCATTTTAAACATGATTCCTGCCATGGATTCCTTATATTTTCCCCAGGATTTATGCATCTTTGAACATCAACATGGGACAGTTACCATCCAATCCAGAAGGAGTATTTATCTCTGTTACCATGGGATGTTTTAGCTGCTGCTCATCTTTAGATGGTTTTCAGATTGAGTCAGCTTTGCTCTTTTTTTTTTTCTCTAACCACACTTCTAAACTGTTTTCTCAAATTCCAAGACTAGTTTCATAAATCACTTCTCTAGTCCTGAGTTTAAAACTTCCTTCTCAAAAATCTGTGGCTTTGTAGCATTTCTCTCAATACATTTTGCCTTGTTTGTAGGTCAAACTGACTTTCTAAAACCTACTTTGAAAAATCTGCTTGTCACTAAACTTTTGTATTTCATACCAGTTGTTTAGCCTTCAGATTTAAATACCATCACATATTAAAAAAATTAAGATTCCAATTTTTGCAACTGGCAGATGAGGTAATTCAGACTAGCAGTCCCTCTGTGGACAAAACATAGAGCAACATTTGTTTTTTAAACTACTGGAGGATGTTGGAGTAACAATTGGTGGATTTACTGCAACAACATCTTGGAGACCCCAGATTTTGGAGTCTACTTTTGGCCAGGAGGTATATATTGATTGTACAAGATATCTGGAAGGATGAGAAGGCCTTTGACAAAAGGGCCAGCAGAATGGACCTGAAGTCTAGGATTTTCCCACTAAAATTCCTGAAGAACTCCCTTCGAGACAAAGAACAACTTCAAGTAAACCAGTTTTTACATGGACTACAGATCAGTTCTCAGTCCTACCAGTGACCCAGGAAATTTTAGATCCTAAGATTATCACTTCTGTGGACATCTGTATGAAACAAAGTAAGGTCACCTGTCAAGGAAATTAATATCATTCTGGGCCCAATTCCATAAATAACTTAGAAAAAATTGCAATGTCTGGTAGAGAACCAAAGAGTCAGGTATATGCAGACTTAAAAAAAAAACCACATAAAATGTAAAACAAAGGAAACAGAAAATAGGAATCAAAGGCCCTAGGTACAGAAATATAAATCAACTTTGTTTATCATCTTCAAAGAGACAAAAGACAAGATTTAAAACATTGTCCAAAAAGAAAAAAAAATCCTTAAAATTTTCAAAAGTGACCCAGCAGATATTAAATTTTCAAACTGAAAATGTAATAAGCAAAATCACAAACTTACTGGATTTAAGAGTATTTTAGACATAGCTAAGGAGAAAATCAGTGAACTGAGACATAAGTTGGAAGAAAATATCCATAAAGAGGCATAGAAACACAAAAGAATGGAGGAAAGAAAGAGAATGGGACAACTATATATTCAAAGCACTAATGACTATGATTTTTGCAAAACTGATGAAAGACCTCAATCTTTAGATTTAAGATGCAAAATAAAAAGAAAAAATCAATACCTAGACAAATCACAGTGAAACTACAGAAAACAAAAGGAGACATTATCTTGTAAATAACTTGATAGGGAAAAACAAAAATTCTCTTCAAAGGAGCAATATTTAGACAAAAAGCTGATCTCTCAAAAACATATATTTGAAAGTTAGAGGAAGGTTATAAAATAATGTCTTTAGAATATTGAGGGGAAAAAAATGGCAACTTAAAATTTTTGTCCAATGATATATCCTTCGATCATGGTGACACGACAACTAAATATTAATAGGTTGGACTTGTTAATGTGAATGATTCTAGATCAGAAATAATGCTATATTACCATTGGAAGTATCTGAATAGATATTATTACACACAGTATTGTTTATGGATCAGCTATATCAATCACACCTGTGAGCTTATCAGATTATGAGCATAATCATAGACACCATCCCAGACCTGGTGCTTCAAATTTCACATTTTAACAAAATGCTTAGATTGGCACATATATTAAAGATTTAGTGGCACTGTATTAATCACATTTTATTTGTGCTAAATTTCTTGAGTTTGGTATGTGAAAAAATGTGATACATTAGAAAATGCCTTTGTTCTGTTGAGATAACTGCGGATGTACTTAGAGTTAAAGGGCCATGATATTTTCAATTTAAACTGAAAAGGTTCAATAAAATGATAAATGATAATAAATACCCATAGTGACAATTATAAGGGAACACATTGTTTCAATGAAAGATAGTGCAAATGTGCTAAAGAGTTTATAATTGCTAAGTACAGAGACAAGTGTCCATTGTATTAGCCTTGCAATTTGGAAAGATCACTTTGGCAAACAGTTTGGAAAACATTTTTGTTAGTGTTAAAGACATTCCAACAATTTCCCTGTTGGGTATGTATCCAAGAAAAATGTTTGTACATGTGTGTATATATATGTGTGTGTGTATATATATACACACACACACATTATACATATATGTATATATATATACATATATGTATAAGAATATTTTTTAATTTTTAAAGACTATTTAAAGCAGCATTATTTGCAATAATTTAAAACTGAAAACACTAAAATTTCCATCAAAAATGCACTGGATAAATTGTGACAGAAGTACACAATGAAATAGACTATTATACAGCCGTGGAAATACATTGTCCACACTACAAATAATATTATTCATGTTTGTTATAAATATAAAAATAAAGAAGTCGGAACTAAAGAAATACATACTGTATAATTTCATTTCAGTTGACAAATGCATAATTAAGTACTAAAAAGAATTCATAAAAGCTAGTAATTTATTACAGCATAAGTGAAGATACTAGCTACCTGTAGGAAAGAGGAGACAGGAACAAGGTGGAGCATGCTGAAGATTATGTGTTGGTAAGAGTCTAAACCTTGAAATGTCCCGTGAAACTATGGGTGTTGTTTTATATTAATTTAATTGAGCTGAACATTTGTGCTTTAGTAACTCTGTTTATGTTTTTATTTCAGGACAAAAGAAAGGTTTAGAAAGTAATGGAAATGATTTCTGTGCTTGCTACATGGAAAATGGACTGAATAGATAATAATAGAAAGAAGGAGATAGAAAAAACTTGCCATGGTCTGTATTATACGTGGTGGTGGTATGGGCTAGAGTGGAAACAGAGGAAATAAGAAAGAAGTGAAGTGAATCAATGAAACTTGTTAATGGAATATATGTGCAGCCTGAGCCTCACCCCAATAAAAAGCTAAAGGAAGAATAGAATCTTGGTTTATAAATTGAGTAGCTATGAAATGAGGGTCCATTGGCTGAGGTGGTAAGCAAGGAAGGAACAATTCTGAAGAAAGAAATCATCAGTTCATTTTTGGAATATATAGAGAGAAGGCAATGATACCAGGACCATTCAGGTGAAAGTGGTGTCATAGAAACAAAGATAAAAGAGTATTTCAAGGTGGGATTTAGCTGGAAGTGGTGGCATATGCCATAATCTCAGAGACTCAGGAGGCTGAGGCAGGAGGATGGCAAGTTTGAGTTGAGCCTCAGCAATTTAGCAAGCCTCTATCTCAAAAAAAAAAAAAAAAAAAATTGCACCGGGGATGTAGTTCAGTGATAAGTGACCCTGGGCTCAATCCCTGGTACCAAAAAAAAAAAAAAAAAAAAAAAGGTGTGTGTGTGTGGGGGGATTCAGCAAGCAAGATGAAGACAGATAAGTAAGTTACTTTTTAATTTTGGAAAGATAAAAATTATTAGTAATTGCAATAGGAACAGTTTTGGTGGAGAGGTAGAAAGGCATAAGAGACTGCTTGAACTAGGTCAAACAGATCATAGAAATCAGGAAGCTGAGAAATCAAGCACTGGAAACTCTTCAAAGACATTTTATGTGAAACTGAAATAAATAAACAGCATCATAGCTAGAGAGGTATATGGGGTACAAACAAACAAACAAACAAAAAACAAAAAACAAAAACAAAAAACCGCTGTTCTTAAATAAGGAAGAAGGCAGGACAAATAATGCACAGGAAAGATGGCTCTCCAGTGGAAAGGAAGATACAGGCTATAGTGAGCGCTTATTATGTGGTAGGTATTGTTCAAAGAAATAGATGGATACAGCCCCAAATAATTTTCCACCCTTAAGGACAGCACAGAGCAGTGGGGAGAAAGATGAGGAAACTAGCAATCAACATAGTATTCAGTTAAAAGAAATACATGGAACACCCCAGGAGTACAGTGTTCAGCTTTAGAAGCAGGAAAGAGTTTCTCAAAGAAGGGAGATTTAGTTTTGGGTTTTTTTTTTTTGTTTGTGTGGGTGTTTTTTTGGGGGGGGGATAGGGATTGAATACAGAGGTGCTTAACCACTGAGCCACAACCCCAGCCATTTTATTTATTTATTTTTTTTAATTTTGAGACAGGCTTCGCTAAGTTGCATAGGGCTTTGCTAATTTGCTAAGGTTGGTCTTGAACTTGTGATCCTCCTGCCTTAGCATCCCCAGTTGCTGAGATTACGGGCGGGCACCATCATGAAAGGATTCATCTAATGGAATCAGTTGGAGGTATAATAAAAGTTCTTTTGCATGTTCACAACTGCTGAATTTTCTAGTCTTGAACATTGACTCATATCAAAACATCTGTCATTCATCTAACATGTCATGCTAACTTATTATGTAGATGCTTTTGGTTTTCTGTAAATTGCTCTTTCCTTCCTGGTGAACTTTTTCTTCTATCTCAAAACTCAGCTGAGTGACCAATTATTGTCTAATATGCCTTCCAACTCCATAAGGCAGAGTGAAGAGCTCTTGCCTCTGGGCTCCTGTGGCACTCTGTGAGTGTCTCTGTGGTGTGGTGTGCTTTGTGACTTTTTAGAGAGGGAGTCCACCTAGATAAGTGTGTAGGGTCTGTGGGTTCAAATCGTAGCTCTGTCATTGGTCAACTGTGAAGCATTGAGAAAATTCCTCAATCTCTCTGGGTCCTAGTTTCCTTCTTCCTAAAATGTGGGCAATAAAACTAATTCAATTGAGTAGAACTGAGAGACATGAAAAGATGGGGAAGATACAGGAGATGTAGAAAAAGGTACACTCAAGATAAACATTCTAGACCTTGTGGGTTTGCTTGCAGGTCTGTCCTGCTTCCCTGTGAACAGCCTTGCCTGGCTTCTGAAGGGAAGAGAGGAATAGGAAGGAAAAAAAAAAGGTTTTAAAGGAAAAAAAGGGTTTCTATCTTTGACAACATAACCACATTGACTATGAATTATGTGTAATTCTAGAATTAAACTAATTTCATTTTTCATGAAGTCTTGTCTTCTGCACTCTCTATTTTTTTTAAGTACACTGTCCATTTTGCCAATTTGTTTCCATAGAAACCACTGAAAATTTACAGTTCATTTAAGTGGATCAGAGAAGAGGATCAGGTTGTTGTCGGTATTAGATGAGTTTATATTGCGAAGCACTCGGAGTTGTGTCCGGCGTGTGAAAATAAGCTTGATAAATTCTAGCTATTACTATGATAATTATGTATGTTTTTCTACTATTATGGTAGAAATATCTCTTATTTATTTTTCCTATCTTGTCACTCTTCTTCCACCCACCCACCTTCCTCTTACATGACACGAGGGAGCTCAATAAACAACGTAAGGAAGAAAGGAAGAAATGAGTGAATCCCACCACTCAAGCAACTGGTTTAAGGGCAAGGCTATTTTCTTGGTGTCTCCTTGGGGCTTAGCACGGGTTTGGTATATAAAACACACAGGGCACAGAGCTGTTTGAATGATTTTTTTACCAGTATAGGCCCCTAAAGATTTTTAAAATTGTGGAAGCTGTAAGGAGGGGCAGTGAATTAAATCCTTACCACTTCAGTGTGACTGCTAACAAATCAAAGATTATCAGAATAAAACTTAAAAGCTTACAAATTGACTTTCCTTTTTCTTAGGGAATCTCTTCTCAATATCTGTGACTGATGGTCAGTCATTTACTCTCTGCCTATGAAGTAAATAGGTTATTAGGAGACGTCTCTCTGATAACAGAATGAGAGGAAGAAGAGAGAAAAAGAAAAGAGGGGGAAAGGGGCAAAAAAGATGGAAAGAAGAGACACTCAGGGCAAAATTCTAGACCTTGTGGTTTTCCCACAGGCTCTGGCCTGCTTCCTCTTGGCTGGCCTTGCCCACCTTCCCTGGAGAAGGGGTAATGCATGTGCCTGAGGGAAAAATTGGTCTTGATTTCTGTCTTTTGAAATCATAAGTGATGGTGACATCTGTGTGATTTTTTTTACAAAGGAAACTGGTTTTATTTTATTTTTTTACTGGCTCCTTTCTGTCCTTTGTGTTCTCTCTTTTTATTTATTTATTTTAAGCGTACCGTCCATTTTTGCCAATTTGTTTCCATGGACACCATTGACAATTTACAGGTTGTTTAAGTGGATCTGAGAAGAGGCAGTAGTAATAAACAAAGCCCTGACATGGGCTATAAATAGGAAAAGTGCCCCTGGACTGCCCATCTCCACCGGTCTTTTTGCCATTTAGCAAATCAGGCTTTAGAATAATCAAGTAAAAGAACACTGGGCTTCCATCCCCCACTGGTGCAAGTGGTAGGACCCTAACCCTCACCCTAATCCTAAGCCTTTCTCTTTGGATATTATAATGGAAATTTTGGCAAATCTAAGGAGAAGGGGGACATTCTCCAAGGAGCCTAGGGATCATTAGTTGGTGTCTGGCCCACACACAGCTGTTAGCACTTTCTCTTTCTCAGGGTAGCTAAGGAAACTGTGGCTCCTGAAATGATTCCAAACAGCAGGAAAGAAAGCTGCGAGCTTTCTTTTTGTCACCTCCACTGATAGTGAAGGGGGTGATACAAGCAAGAGAAGAAGGTTACTGAGAACGACAGCGGGTAGATGCCAAGAGTTGCTGGCTGAAACCCACAAGGACATTTCTGGCACTGCAGGGGACCATCTCAAGAGCATGTACAACAAAGGAGGCAAAGCAGAGAGCTGGGAAGCTGGGCCACCTGGGACTAGGGCTAGCTCAAAGAAAGTGTTTGAGATGATGAGTGCACCCCTATTCCATCTCCACCCCTTGCTCCTTGATAACCTCAGTGTTTAGCTGCTATACCCTGTGCTTAGATTTAAATTGGGAGGGAGGATATAAAAGAAGACTGAGACTCATACATTAAAAATAAAAATAAAGAAGGGTGGAAGAAAAAAATAGACACAGAAAAATAGAAATAGACAAAAAAGAGGCAGAAATTCAAGACTGTGTGCAAGGATTGAAAAGTAATCCAGAAAGCTCCAATGGTAAATCTCATAAGACTGACTAATGAAAAATGAGTGATTATCCATCTGCTATTTTTTTCAGCATCTGCTAGGCATGGGCAGGGGGCAATAAAGGTCAAAATTTCTTCTCCCCAAATTTACAATAGATGAAAGAAAGCTTGAATGTAAAAATACAGTTACACCTGAAACAGAGTTTCAGAAAGACAGTTACACCTGAAACAGAGATTGATAGAAGCCATAATTTGGGTGAGTCCAAACAGCTCTTGAGAATATAGTCCCACCTGTTGCTATAGATTGGTGCTGAATCAGTTTCAGTCTAGGATGTCAAACGATAGTCAAATACTTTTGCTAAATTAAGACGTTAGTAAAAGTTTTACATTTCTGACATGGTTATGAGTTAATCAGGTTAGCTTTAGCAATCCCATTGGCTCAGTTTGGAAAAAGGGTGGAATCCAGGGAAATCTTGTGGGGCTCTTCTGCTCCTTGATAGTCACACATTTCAATCTGTAGATGGGATGGAGATGGCACTTCCCAGGTTATAGCTCTGAAACACACAGGATTTGATGGGGTGTTATAAAGGATAGTAAAATACACATCCTATTTATCAATTTGATAAATTGGACTATGACTATATTAGATAAGGGGGATGAGTAAATTAGGTAGCAGAATAATTAAAAATAGAACTTGTACAAAATCAGTGATTGGAATAATTAGGTAGAAGTCAAGGTCTAATAAGAATCTTACCCTCAATAGGAAGCAAGAAAAACTTCTCAAGAAAGGCTGGTAAACATGGTCTACCTTGTTAAGAAACCCAAAGAACAAGCCAAGTATACTCAGTGGATAAAAATATACAGTATATATAAGATGCTGAGAAACTTGT
The DNA here is from genome assembly GCF_001458135.2 of Marmota marmota marmota. Classification (NCBI taxonomy): domain Eukaryota; kingdom Metazoa; phylum Chordata; class Mammalia; order Rodentia; family Sciuridae; genus Marmota; species Marmota marmota. The sequence continues at coordinate 21,357,639 of NW_025999977.1, read as the reverse complement.
CTATTGACAAGCTTACCAGCTAGACAGAAGACATGAAAACAGATGAATTGTCAGATAAATATTGCAAGAGTAATTATGCACCAGCTATAAATATGGTGAGATGATGTTTTCTACCTCTATAGAAGTGCAGTTAAAATTGGGATAGTGGTTTTGATGAGAAGAGGATAAGAACTCAGGGAACCTGAGCTCAGAATTTTAAACAGCCTTGGAGACTGGGTCATCATAATAAAGCACTATCTGCCACCAAGGAAAACTTAATTTTCTTGTGTCACTCTCATGGGGCTTACATGTGAAGAGGTTAACATGAGGAAGACCTGTTTGCATGTTAACAGGTTAACAGAGGAAGACCCTTCCTCTGTTTCTCGCAGCAGGATTCCTTGGGCTATGATGTCCATTTGTGTTAAAGTATTTAGCCACAGGCAATCTGGTCTGCTTGCTTTTTTTCCTTTACTTTAGATGCTCCATTGAAGTAATAATAGGATTAACTCCGAAAACCCGAAAGTCTTCACCCCTGATTTTGCTGAAACTTGTACTTTAATATTAGGGAGGTACAAACTCCAAAGCTAAATCCCGTGTTATGGGGGGAAAAAAAACTGTAAGCATACCTCAGACAGTTATATCTCTGCTAGTGATTTATGTTTTCCGCTTTGTAAGCTGTGAGAGAAATACGGTTTTAGATATGAGGATAAAGTGTAATATCCTAGTGTTCAAAATATATATCCCCAGTGCAAACCTTCCCACTCTGAGTTGTTGTAATTTTGGCTAACTTCTTTCTTTCTTTTATTTTTGACAAAATCTAGGCTGTTATATGATACTAATAGATCAATAATGATCCTGGAAAGTATCTACTCTCCCTCCATCTTAGTAAGGGAAACAGAATAGGTTGGGGTTGCCATTGGTGGTGTCAACTTTTATCTGTTGAAGATTAGTCCAGAGCTTGTGGAAAACAGAAACTTAGACCCTTAGGCTTATGCTTGCATTGTACGTTCCTCTGCTGGACCTCTTCCTTAAGGTGAAAGTACTTAGGACTCATCTGTACTCAGATAGATTACCTTGGATCCTTTCTAAATCAAGTCTAGGTTCCATAGCATGTCATCCAAAGCCCTCCATAATATGACCCCAACTGTGTTAAGCCCTAGGATTCCTCTCTGTTCATTGATAGCTCATCTCTAGAAAGATATACAGCCCACAATACCTATATTTCTTTTTGCCTTTGAATATTCTGCCTTCTCTAATTGGAATACCATTATTTTGCTCTCTGTATCATGTCTTCTCTTCAACTCTTCTTCTTGACCTCTCATCTTCTATGATCCAACTTAAAAGTCTCCTCTACAAAGTCTTCTTCAATAATTCTTCTGATCCTGATGAAATAAAAGGATTCCTGTACTATCTCTCTAGTCAACTGGTTCATTCCAGGTCAAAGATGGTGTACTCACTAACTTTTATACTCCTCTATGCCAAGCATAATACTTAACACATAACAAGTACCCAGCAGATTAAAAAAATAGTGAGAAAATGGAAAGGTACAAGTGAGATATAAATATTTGTAGAAGGGAGCTACATTAGAAATTATTTAAGTCTCTTTTGAACATATGATTCATAATGTAATTTATACAGTTATATTGTCCATATTAGTTTTGTTACTGGAAAATAAACATTTTGTAATCCAAAAATAAATCATAAAGTCCAATCTTTTTGTTCAGTCATAGAACTTCAGATTCACATGACATGGATAATTGTTTTGATTATCTATTTCTGCATAACAAACTATTCTAAAACTAGAAGTTCAAAATAAAAATGTATTGTTTTGTTGAAACCTTGGTGTGGGTTAGGAATTCAGAAAGAATTGAACTGAATGGTTGGATTCCATAGCTGGGACTGGAAGATCTCCTTCAAGATAGTTGCTTTACTAATGGGAATTTTTGTGCTCCTAGGGCTATGATTCCATCTGTGTTAAAGCTCCTAGGCTGCTCTTTATCTCCATGAGACATCTTGTTCTCCAGGGCCCCTTAACATAGCTTGCACTTCCTGAACAACAGCCTCTTAGTAGTTGCTATTTTTTCTGGCTGCCTGTGTTGGATATGGAAAATAAAAAACCCCAAAATAGTGTGGCCTGGGAAAAGGGAGTAAAAAATGTAAGCTGTACATTGATAGCACTGATCCTTTCCCAATATATTTTTTCCTGATGACAAAACAAGCCCTGGGGGGAAGGTGTCCATCAAACCTAGAATGACAGTTTCTGGGAAGAGACTTAAGCATTGATCTCTCCCAAAATAAATCATCTCCAGATTCTGGCCGCAGACCCCCAACCCTCCACCTTGCCCAATAAAAACAAATCCCAGATATTGACCACTGATCCCAGACCCTCCACTGCTCAGTAAAATCAAAACCCCAAATTCCTGATTGCTCAAACTAACATGTTCATTAATTAGTAAAACAGACTCCAAATTCCTAAGTGCCCAAATTGACATACTCACTAATTAAGTCACCTCTCTGAATAACCTATATAAGCCCAGTCTCCTCCTTTGGCCAGTGGCTCCTTTTCCACCAGGAAAGTGGGTCCATCAGAGAGATCACCCTGTTCCTGCATAACCCCATTCCTGCATGAAATTTCATTCCTGAATAAAAACCTGAGGTGATCTGTGAAGTTTGTGTCTGTCCCAGCCTCCTGGCCTCCCAGAGGCAGGAAAGGAGTGCTATAAAGGGACACATAGATGAGGATGGTGGGAACACGAGGTTAAGAGAATATTTCTATACGAAGAGTCCACTATACTGACTCCCCACATGCTTTCTTTTCTTAAAAGCAATCTACCTGCAGCCCTGCCTGGCCTGAGGGGACAGGAAATGTCACATTCCTCAACAAACCTAGGCAGAGGACCAAAGCCTGGCAGTCTGTATAGATAATGAATGATGGGGGTCTAGAGAGGATGATGGGTGGCCAACAGCTCACCTCCCGGGATCACACTTCCCAGCTCTGTGGATTGCTAACACCTCAGAGGATCATAATTCCCAGCACAAATGATTATCCCCTGCCTATTCCTGCCCTTAGGCAGTACACAGAGAAGAGAAGGTGGGAAGTTCTGGGGTCTTTACATAAGCAAAACACACCCACTCCCACAGGCACTCAGGACTGGGCCCCCTTCTCTCTGGAGAAGTCTGTTCCTTCTCTCCCTCTCTTAAATAAAACTTGCTTTCTCCACTTGCCTCCATGTTTCTGGGATGTTTAATCTTCAACACAGGCAAAACGAGGACCTGTTCCTGATCTCCGAGACCAGAATCACTGCCAGGTTGGTTAAGGGTCACTTCTGTCACTGACACTGGTCATTTCCTCCCTACACTAGTGGTCAAAGCAGAAACACAGTCTATCCAGAGTTGAAGGAGTAAAGAAACAGACACCACCCTCTTTATAGGACGTGGCAATGTCACATGGAAGAAAACATGTTAAGAAGGAATAAGATATTGCAGCCATCAATGAGAAATACAACTTAAGACACAATTTATATATTTGATAAAGCACTGCCTGAAGGTCTTTGTCCTAAAAGTCAATTAACCCTGTAGAAATGCTCAACATGTCCCAGTTTGATAAGGTATAATCCAGTATATGCTTCTTTTAGTAGCCTCTCTGCCATAGAGAGAATCCGTGAGGAAGTAAAAGGAAGTCAAGCCTACTGGTCTTCACCTAGATATTGTGATCTCATTTATCTGATCTTAAATACTATAGAATCACAAGTGACAGTTCCACATCTGTGGATTCAACAGCAGATCAAAAGAAAAAGATTATACCTGTACTAAATATGTACAGGCTTGTTTCTTGCCATTGTTCCCTAAAGAACACAGAATAACAATTATTTACAAGTATTTACATTATTTAGAAATGATAAGTAATCTATAGAGAATTTAAAGTGTATGGGAGGATACACAAAGGTCATGTGCAGATGCTACACCATTTTATAGAAAGGACCTGAGCATCCACAGATTTTGATATCTTCAAGGGAAGAGGGAGTCCTAAAACCAATCCCCTGTGAAGACAGAGGGACTACCAAGGGCACTGAATACCCTTGCAGAACTCATTTCCCCACAAGGTGGTTTTAGGTAAATTCATGGGTAATAGATCTAATTGGCTTAAAGAAAAATAGAGATATATTCCTGGCTTCTGAAGCTAACAACAAATAGAACACTGTTTTTCAAGCTGAGAGTTGTGATCAATACTAATCAATTATAAAATGTGTTTAGTGGATTGGTGCTAGTAGTTAAAAATTAAAAAAAAAAAGAAAGAAAAAAATAGAATAGGAAGTGTTAATTTAAATGTATAAGAATGCATAGGTGTGTTTTTGTGCATGTGTGTGAATATGGGTACTGAGTTACAATGAAAACTGTATTTCTAACTGAGCCACAGTCAAAATGTTTTAAAGCCACTTAAATAGAGCATCTGTGTCCTCTTGTGAACCCTCCCTTGGTACCACTTACAAAGGCAAAACATGGGACTAGAGGAGCCATTGGTTTGATCCGGAATGGCATTTCCAATGTTCTTATGAAAAATATTTTGTTTGAGGCCCAGAATGACAAATAGCTCCAAGTCCAATAGAAACATCATTTTCTAAGAGAAGAGATTGCTTTACAGACAGTGTACAGCAAAATAAAATATCTCACCTCCACAGCTCATGCCCTCTGTTGCCTATAAAGAGTTTTTATATAAGATTTTTTTCTTCTCTCTTTCTTTTCAAACTTACATCTGGTTGAATAGATTTCCCAAGAGCTTAATTCTTCACGTATCCAATGTTTCTGACCCTTGACAGGCTGCAAGACATGGTTCAGGGTAGACCCCAAAACACTGAGAAATATTGTGTGCGTTAATGGCTGTATATGACACAACTGAGTGACTCTTCTTGCACTATACTTAGCTGGGGTGTGGGGTATTTACATAGAGGTGTTTTATTTAGACTGATTTTTTGCATGCCACTCAGTGGGACTCAGTGTCCTTCTTTTCTACAAAATATTTCTCCAGTCTTATCTTGTCCATACCTATAAGGGAAGAATGGTTAATTTTCATGTTCACTTTTGACTTTCTAAATCAGGTCTCTTTTAGATGATTCTTTTTTCCTGAATAGTAAAGGTAGTTTACTCAGTGCTTTTCAAATAAATGACTTCCCTTAATATTTGGAACAAATCCATGTGCAAGTTATCATAAAAATTTTCATTTTTAATTTGGCAAAGTTGAGGCTCAGAGAAGCAAAGTGGCTTGTCTAAGCTGACACCCCTCAGGGAGCGACAGACCCGATATTTGGCTGTTGATTCCGTATCCTATACCACGTTCCTGTTGGCCAGAGAAAAATGGGTCTGAGCTAAGTTTCTGGACTTGTGCAATTTTCTTGATTTTACTTTAAGTTTCTTTCCTGAGGATGCCTTCAGGACATCTATCCTTTCATCCGTCAGGCTCTCAAAATCAGGAAATAGTTCAAAATTTTGCCCTACTTCTAGAAGTCAATGTCACTGTGAAAAAATAAAAGTGATATAAAGGCAAGTATCCAATGATGGCCAAGAAGCTTATAGCATAGGTACCTTAGCAGCCTTAACCCTGCCTGATTTCTATATCTTTGTTTGGCCTTGATTTGTGAATGTGGTAATAGAGGCCCCAATTCATTAGTATGTAATAAAAAATAGTTATACATTCTTCTGAAAGATTTACACTCTTTCAGAAATATGTGACCTGTGAATAATAGGGATAATCCTTGATTCGACTTTTTCTTTTCTTATGAGGTACTGGAGATTGAACTCAGAGCATCACACCTATTAGGCAGGAACTTTACTACTGAGTCATGCTCCTACCCCTGGTTAGATAGTTTTTGTTTTGATTTACTAGGCATATTAAGAATTTGTCAGCTGAATACAACTCCATGAGTTAGCAACTATGTTTTTTTTCTACAGATTTTGCACTGTGGGGTAAGTTATGTCTAGTTAACTAAATAATTTAAGCCTTAGTATATAACAAATTACATTATAATACACTGCGTTCCAGTGCTAACACCCTCTTCTTAACAAAGTATTGGTGAAACCATTATCTGTATGTGAATTAGGGAAACATCTCTACCTCATTTTTTGTATACTTTTAGACTTTTTAAAATCCTATTTGAGTGCACATCACATTGTTATCTGGGTGAAAGGGGAATAGCCTTCTCTTAGGGTTGGTACCCTGATTACAGATATAACTTACATATTCCGTGCCTGCATAGTATGAGGCATAAAATGACATAATTACATGGATAGCCAAGATATCCAGGGAGCTCCCACACCATTTAAGTGCAGAAATCTAGTCATTTTACTGTATTTCTCTTCTTCAAAGTTTGTTGATACCCATGGAACACTTATACCTTCTACAAACTTGCCTCATGCCTCCATCCTGCAGCAGCCAGCCTCTGGCTTCTGCCTGGCACCTCTGCCCACATGAGTCTGAATTTCTTGAGGTTTACCTGCTCCAGGCTAGAACAGATCACTGCTCTGCAGTGGACATCCCCACATCTCTGGTTTGTCCTCCAGAGGGGGTGCTGCTTTCTCCAGAGTTAATGTGTTCTCAAGTATGGACCAGATCCTTCAACTATTGCAAAAAGATGCAATTTCAAAATCTGACATCAGAGTCTTTGGAGGTCAGATTCCTTGCTGAGCTCTTTGCTGTTACCATATGACAGGGACCAGCTTATATCACTCCCATCTTTCACCAATTGCTAAAAATCCCTAGGGCTCACTGCACTTTAGAATTCAGACTGGCAAAAAAATCCGCTGATCTAAAAAGAGAAATGTTGCTGCCCCTAAGAAAAATGGTTAGTGCTTGCTTAACAAAAACCTGTGTAATCAAATGGGATATGCAAAGTTCTGCTGCCTACCACAAAGAGACTCCTTGCCCTAAAGGCAAATCCCAGAAGCAGAAATGACTTGTATCTTTTAAGATGGAATTTTTTTTTCTCTCTCTGAAAACATGGTTGGCTTGTCTTTTTTGGACACCTGGCTCTGCAGAGAATTATACATCTTGCCATTTTGTAATTTCCCAGAAGTACAAAATCTTCATGAGTGTTTAGAAACTTGTTTCTAAGTTTGTGGTACTTGTAAACTTGAGTGTCAAGGAGTTAGGAATACAGATTTTTGAAAAATTTGAGAAATGAAGAAATGTGTATGTGTTCCTGTGAGCCTATAAGTACTGATCCTCAACCCCTTACCTTTCTGAAACTGTCTCCTTCATTTCCATTTGATATTATTTTTTTACTCGTTGCCTATACCATACACAAAGCATCTCATCCCACACCTTCAATAAGGTGCAGAACTTATGGGATCCTCCAGCCAAAGGAACATTATTCCTGCTCTGTTTTTCTCTTCCTCCAAAATTCTGGAGCCTGGAGAGGAGTTGGGGAAGTGGTTTTTTTAGTGCCTCTACCTGGCCTAAATTCTACCCTAGGCCTGGAAGTCCATCAACAGTGCAGTAATCTTGCTCTGCTGTAGATATTGATAAGATTAACTAACAGGTGAATTGCCAATTCATTTATGTCAACCTTATTCCTTGTTCAGGGCATACCACTTGGAAGGGGTCCAAATTATCTTTCCTAACATTTATCATGAAGGACAGCTATGCCTGTAACTTCTAAGATCCCCACTTACCAGCTAAGCTGGGATCCTGGGCCAAATTCCCATATTATGTTACACCGACTAGTGTCAACTTGCTGAAAGCTGATATTCTTCCATGCTCATCATTCTAAGTAGCATTATTTGGCTTAGAGGTAGTAGGTCTTGGGAAAGGAGGAGAAGTAGGACTGGGAAAGGGAGGAAAAATTATGATTCTAATATTATGGGGGTTAAAAAATCCCAGTAACCAGAAAGACTGAATAACTATGAACCAGGCTTTTTGGATTATATTTTTGGTATGTCTGTTTTATTCTTCTCCCCCTCTCTCTCTCTTTCTTTCATACACACATTCAACTAAACATAAATAATAAAAACACATAACACAAGGTCATTAAACCACCTTTCTAGTTCACAAAACAAATTCAGTATTACCACAAGATTCTTTACTTCGCTAGCATCTATCACAAGTCTCATTGGGCCTATAGCCTTTTGTGAGACTTACTTATAGGAGTGAAAATTTGATTAGCATTTGGAAATATTTAGTTCTTTCTTTCCTTCTTTGAAAAAATTGCCATTGAATGCCTAATATATACCTATTGTACTATCTATGTTTTGTGAAGGATTCCAAAAAGCAGAGCTGAAAATTTCTTTGTCCCCAAGGATAAGGTAGCATGGAAAAATTAAACAGGTGCACAGGGAAATGTTATATGCCTAATGCTACCACTACTACTAATAATAATACAATTTATGTCACAATTTACAGAAGGAACTATTAAATGACAAAAGGGCAATAGAAACTAGATGTGGTCAGCACAAGAAAAGAATGTGAGCTCAGGAAATATTTCACAGAGGTCATGTTCTAGAGCTTTCATGGAATTGAGGCTTGAGATAAGTGGAAATAAGGTAAAAAGATGCATCATAGATGGATAGATGCATCATAGAGTGACTGAGAAGCTTCTTCCTAATGGAGAAGATCTGCCTCAATGTCCTGGAGCCTACGAACACATGGTACATACATAGTGAATGCTGAATGCAGGGTGGAATTCCAAACAAAGCCACAGGGGCAGGCATGCTGAGCCCCCATACCCAAGGCTGCATATTTTGGTATGAAGATTTAGGGAGCAACATGTTTAATTTGGATCACTTTACTTTGATTTTTACATTGATAAAGGCCACTGTAGATAGTCACTATAAGGCACTCTCTAGGAAGAGAAGTACTTTAGGGAAAGAGGATTGATGAAGACAAGGAGGTTGATTACTTATAACTTACTTAGCTATAGCTCCCAAACAAGAAACCACCTATGGCCTCCTGCTCTCCAGTTCTCATTTCAATTAAAGTGGATCTTGAGAATCTGAATGTGCATAAATGTTTCAGTGAGTAAGATCCTTTCTTTTTTTAAGAGCCACTTAGGGACTGGGGCTGAGGCTGTGGCTTAGCGGTAGAGTACTCACCTTGCACGTATGAGACCCTGGGTTCGATCCTCAGCACCACATAAAAATATACAAGTGAAATAAAGGTATTATGTCCAACTACAACTAAAAAATAGATATTTAAAAAAAGAAAAAAAATTCACTCATGAACTTGGAACTAATATGTCTTTTATTATTATCAAGGGACCACAAGGTAAGATAAGGTGATTTGTTCAATTCTAGTTCAAATAGTACAGCCAATGGGTCTAGGAGAAGAAATGGCCTCAACCTACATCTGTCCAAGTTCCCACTTTAGAGTGAAAAAAAAAGTTAAGAAATGACTTTTCAAAATGTTCTATTTCACAAAAAAATTATGATAGCTACAAAGGAAATAAAACAATGGAATTCTCTACCCCTGAGACATCTTTTTTTAAACTTGTGGTAAACTCGGTTCAATTTAGAGGGAAGGATTTTCTTTTACTCTTTCTGCTTATAATAGTAATATGTAATCTGATTGGTTCAGCTGTCAATAGTTTTACATTTCTTCCCCAACAGCATATTTGCACATATGCCCCAAAGTTTGAAATCTTATTGCTAATTTGCTAGATTTATTGAGTTATTTTTTTATTACACTCTTCAGGGGCAAAAGTAGAAAAAAAATCCAATTTCTGATGCAGCTTTAATCTAGTGAATACTGTTGGGAACTAATAGAAATGCAGCCATAAATTCAAAATGCACAGAAAAGTGCTGGATGGGAGATGGGGGTAGAAAGATTTGTTCATGTCACTTAGACTTATAAAGCTGACATCCACATTTCCCAATGATAAAGAACACAATATAACAGGCAGCTACTGAAGTGCACAAATGTCAGGGAATTTAGGACTATTCCATTAATTTTCCTGGGTCTACCAACAATTATTAGGTGAGTTTGATCTTATGTTCTTACTTAAGAAGCTTCAGAGTTCAGAGTGTCAAAGAAGCATACCCAGTTCTGATACTGTTGGATTGAATAGCTGTGAAGGTCTTCCTAGTTTGCAGTCCTGGAGTGAGCATGACTGTGAGTTGAAAAGATTAGTCTTACTGCTCAAAAGGTTCACAACATACTTTGTTTTTATATCTGCCATGCATAGAATTATGCCTGAAACAACGAAGGCCTTCAGTTACTGAGAATGTCTAGTAAGGGCTGCTGCTGAAGCTTTAGCTCTGTGCATTCACCAAATATGCATAGGCTGAGTGAATTATCAGAAAAAAATAAGTGTCTTATGGTGGTTAATTTATATGTGTCAACTTGACTGTATAAAGCGCTATCTAGATACCTGGTAAAACGTTATTTCTGGGTGTATATGTGAGGGTGTTTCTGGAAGAGATTAGCATTTGAATTAGTAGACTGAATAAAGGAAGATCTACTCCAAGAAACTTAGGCAGATGTCAGCCAATCTATTGGGGGTCTGGATCAAACAAAAAGACAGAGAAAAGGTGAATTTTCTGTGTCTTTCCTTGACCTGGGCATCTATCTCCTCCAGTTTTCAGAAATCTTTTCAATTCTGGGACTTGCACCTAGGTCACCCTCTTTTTCAGGCTTTGGGGGATGCAGCATCCACTTCCATGGATTATGGTATAATTCAGATTTGGTCTGCATGATACCACTGGTTTTTCTGGTTCTCCAGCTTGCAAATGGCATATTGTGAGACTTCTTTGCCTCAAAATTGTGTGAGTCAATTCCCATAATAAACCTCCTTCTATATATTTTTCTCCTATTGGCCTGTTTCCTTAGAGAACCCTGACTAATATAAGTACTATTTAACTTCCCATCTTCTCTAACTGGGTTAGAAGAAGCAAAAAGAAGAGCAGAGTCTTTACTTTTTTTTTCTATATGAATCCTGATAAATTACAGAATCCTCAACCATTCTATTCCTTTTCTAAAGTATGTTTTCAGTGGGCTTTTCCAGTCCTGATCCTTAATCTACACAGGGAAATCATGCCTAAAGCCATCTTGAAACTTCCTAAATTGTCACTAGGAAGCTGAGTTTACAATGTTCATGTCCAGAACACTCAAATGTAAGTAGAAAGTAATAAGAAAGTAGGCCAGGGACTGGGGAAGTGGCTCAAGCGGTAGCGCGCTCGCCTGGCATGCGTGTGGCCCGGGTTAGATCCTCAGCACCACATACAAACAAAGATGTTGTGTCCGCCGAAAACTAAAAATAAATAAATAAATATTGAAATTCTCTCTCTCTCCTCTCTCTCTCTCTCTCTTTAAAAAAAAAAGAAAAAAGAAAAAAAGAAAGTAGGCCATGCTGAAGCTTTTCTATGCTCTCTCACCGGGTCCTTGCACACGTTCTGTTTAGAACCCCAGGCTGTACCCTTGACTGCCTACTAAGCCTCAATGCTCAGCCCAGGATGATCCCTTCTGAAATCCTTTAGACCATTCCAGGTTGGGATAGGTGCCAATCACTAGTGTTCCCATCAATACCTTTGTGTTCTCCAACCTTATTTTATGCTTCTGTGTTTCAGGCTGACTTTAGACACACACACACACACATACACCCACACTCACACATACACACACACACACACACACACACACAGAAATTATGAGCTTAAAGACTTACAGGCAGGACATATATTTTATTCACCTCTGTTGTCTCTTCAACCAGCACAAAGTCTGGCAGGTATTGGGGATGTAGTACATGTTTTTCAATAAATGAGTGAAGCTATTCCAAAGAAATTACCTATTATGATTTGACAAGTAAAAACTTGGTAAAAGTGAAAAAGGAATGCAAAGGCTATTTCTGCTATTTTTTGCATTGATCTACTTCATTAAACTTGACTAATGTCCTGGATCAAGAACCGTAGGCTTGGGTTCTCTAAGATAACTCCCTCTTCTTTCCATAAACTGTTCTGCGGAGAAGGATGGAAGAGATCTCATCACTTTTTTTTTTTTTTAGCATAGAGACAGGTACCTCCCCAGATTATTCTGTGCACAAAATGCCCAAGAACAAGAATTCTCAAGGCCAGACTCACAATAAAATGAGAAGCAGCATCCTGTAGCACTCAGTCCCCATTTTATCAACCTGAGTTCCTGGTGGCACTGCATCTGTTTGAACAGGCTAGAATTTATGGAAAAAGAAGGCACAGTGGACTTCTTAAGACAAAAATTCTTTACAAAACAGATAGAAAAGATAATACTGTTTTCACAAGTGAATTGAGCCCCTCTTGCCCAGATCTGTGCTAGATAGTAGTTATTGGTTTTGTGAAGTTTTGTGGGTGAGCAATGCTAAAAGGATATATGCCTTAGTTTCTTCTCTCCTGGTGTCTAGAGCTTACAATATGGCCCAAGACAGAGAACAACACACAGCCATATATATTGACATATTTACTGAAAGATGAATTAAAATCAAGTGTCATATAAATGTACATTCAGCTAATCACTGTGGACAGACTACACAAGAAAATTAAGTAGTGACTGAAGTTATCAGAGATTGGGTGGTGAGATTGTTGTACGCCCCAGGTCCCAAAGACATCCATCCTTTCAGGCTCCATTAGGCTCTCCCATGTGCCTCCAATCTCATCTCCGAATTTGTCAAATGATCTGAAATCTGGCTCATAGCTGCTATCTTCCCCCTCCTACCTGTTATGTTTTTGGGTGATTATAAGGTCTCTGTAGCCCACTTTCTCCAAAGCTTTTACTCTTGGTTTCTCTTTCTTTTTCTTTAGTTCTTTTCCCGTTTTGATACATTATAGTTTACACATTGTAGTGGGATTCATTGTCACATATTTATACATGCACATAATATAACAATATAATTTGGTTAAATTTGTGTCCTTTTCCTTCCCTTACTCTTCCTTCTATCCCATTCCCCTTACTCTATTTTACCAATCTCCCTTCTATTTTTCTGATGTCTCCCCTCAACTTCTTCTCTTTTTTTCTATATTTCACATATGAGAGATAGCATATGACTCTTGATTTTCTGAGTTTGGTTTATTTAACATAATATTCTCACGTTCCATCCATTTTCTTACAAATGGCACAATTTCTTTCTTCTTTATGGTTAAGCCAAATTTCACTTTGTATATATACCACATTTTCTTTATTCATTCATCTGTTGATGAAAACATAGGCTGGTTCCATAGTTTGCCTATTGTGAATTGTGCAGCTATAATCAGGGGTATGCATAGATCACTATCTTGGTTTCTTAATCATTCAGTCTTTTTTTTTTAAATTTTTTATTGTGGGTTGTTCAAGACATTACAAATTTCTTGACATATCATATTCCACACTTTGATTCAAGTGGGTTATGAACTCCCTAATGATATGCAACTCTACCCTTTAGAAATCCCTACTCAGATCTAACTAGATCCTGATGTCAGTGGAACTCTTCCTACTCTAAAATCCCAAATCCAAGTTCCAGGATCACAGAGTAAGAGAGAGGAGATGAGGGAAGAAGTCCAATTCTGGGACACTGCATCCTTCAGATACTGAATAAAAGAGTTGGCATAGAGTAGTGAGATGAGAAGAAAATCAGGAAGGCATGGTGTCATTGAAGAACAAAAGCTCTTTGGAGACAAATTGGCACCAATCCTGTCCATTGTACTGAGAGGTTAAGAAAACGAGAGAAAAATGGCTGTTGAATCTGGTTAAGTATTAATATCCTTGAAAACCTTGTGAAGTGCAAGTTAGAGCCTGGGAACGGTGTCCTGATCTGATCCACACAAGGCTCTGAGTGAATAGTCCCAAGAAGTTCTAATGATTGGTAGTAGAAAGCACAGCAGAAAGTGAACTAGCTTGTACACCACAGGGAGTGTGATTTTTAGGCACAAAATGAACAATCAACTAGGGAAATAATATTGAAGTCGTTAGCCAATACACTAAAATATTAGGAAAAAATTAAATAGCCTGAGGAGAGCTGGAGAGCCCCAAACAAGTATCAACTGGGTAGACACAGGAAGAGAGCAAAACCAAACAGGAGTTCAAAGGGGGACTAGAAACAGAACTAAATATTTCCTGAACATATGCTGGCCATTCCTCATTAAAAAAAAAAAAAAAAGAGGAGTTGAAAGTTGGATTTGGGGGGAAAAAGAAAAGAAAGAAATGTATAGAAAGGAAGAGGAAAGATTTAGGGCTTCTGAGGAATTTATGGGTAAAACTAGCCTCTGGAATGATTTTGTCACCAGGCAGAACAAATGGATAAAATGCATATAATCTGCTTAGTTGACCACAACCCTACCTATGTTCAGACTTCCAGTGTTATGTAGAGAGATAAAAGAGATTAGTTAAAGCATGCTGCCTGAGTAGCAGAGTCACATTCCCTTCTGAATTACAGTTAGACCCTCAAGTGCAACATTGCTTCGGACCAACTGATAAAAATTATCTGGCCTCAATGTTCTCATAGATAAATTGGGGGATAATTTACTCAGTAAGTCACTGGAAACTATTTACCTTCCCATCATTTCACTGACCTGCCTAAAGGACTATAATTATGAAACTGACCAAACCCAGAACAAAGATCATTTCTGATGAAGCACATACACATTGCAATGTTAGCTGTGGGCCCAGCAGAAGGAAGCTAGAAATAGCAATAACCAGAAAAGAGGTGCCGCTGAGACTCCATCTTTAGCCTCATGCATTATGCCTTTGTTTTAAAAGCGGCAGAAATCTAAGGAAGGAACTGGAACAATTTTCTCTGGGCTTGTGACAAATCCTGTGGGCTCTGTGGGCTGGTTCATGGCAAGTGGAGGTGCTGTCTCATTGTCTGCTCTCTTCTCTTTTTTTTTCTGATGTGTCAAGACAATTCAGAGACTTTTTAAAAAAAATTTATGTGATTTTTATTCAAACATGAATTGGGAACCTACTGGGTGCCGAATATAGAAAAATAAATTTGGATGATGTATTCTCTGCCGTTGAGGGACTCACAGTCTAGTGAGGAGGATCTATCTATATCTATATATCTATATTCATATCCACATCTACATATACACCTATAGATCAGAGAGTTAAAATAATTACAGGTGTTATAACACTTTTGTAATGAACATGATGTGTGCCTCTGGAACCCCTATTCTACTGGGCAGTGTGGATGGCTGACCCTGGCCTCAGGAATGGGCTTTGTCAATTCTACACACATATGTTTTGGAATGAATTATTTTTATTATGAATGTGCCATTCTGTCATTCTGTAAGGATCTTCAGACTGATGTAAGTACCTGTTTTAATTGTGGGTAGTCCACCAGTCACCTATTAGTGTCATTTCATAAGTAGGTAAACTGAGGCTCTACCTGGTCAAATAAACTAATTCATGCATTGTATTTCACAATAGTTTGGAAGGCTTGTTAAGCACAGACTACTGACCTCTACCTCCAGCGTTTCTGATTCATTCGTTCTGGGGTAAGGGTACAGAATTTGCATTTCTAACAAGTTTCAAGAAAATACTAACTTTGCTAGTCCTGGGGCTAATCTTTGGGAACCACAGCACAGCTCTTCTCTTTCATTAACTTTTCTCAGCCTAATGAATCAATGCATATTCCCTCTCTTGGATGTGTTCCTTCAACCTCCAGCTGGGATGATAACTCTCCTTCATGGAAGGAGGCATCCTGTACTAAACCATATTTATTTATTAATGTGCTATATTTTAGTGGAATTGTCTATTCATGACCTCTGTCTCCCAGTGAGTGCCAGATGGGGATGATGAACTAATACTCACTTATGCACTGAGTGGCATCAGGGTTTAGCAGAGTGTCCAACACATTTGCACCTAGTGAATATGTGTTGAATACAACTGAGCTATTTATGGGGGTCTCCCATCATTGAATCCCCAAAACATGAGTGATATCTCAATGGAGGTAAAAAATTATCCCAAGAGGATAACTACTGATTCTTGGAAGACAAAAACAAAATCAAAAAACAAACAAAAAATATAGACATTAAAATGGTTATGCTGTTTCAAAGGGCCACATTACATAAACAGATATTCAGTGTATATGTGGCCTCATAGAGAGGTGCAATTAGAAAAAAAATGCCTAGAAAGGCCCCTTTGGGTGATGATAATTGAAAAAAAAAGTTTAAGAATCTGCTCTAGAGTATTGCTTCTGGAAAAATGTCCAGAAGATTGTCATTGCAGGATCAGTTGGGTGTTTGCTGAAATTTAGATCATAGGCTCCACTCCAGATTTTTTGCTTTACTCACTGTGAAGGGGATAGAGACCAGCACATAGCAGGTGCTCAATAAATATCTGCTGAATAATTCATTTCTCTTCTAACTACCCATTTTCAGAATAGCCACAGCACTTCTTTCCTTTACAGATTCCCCAGGGTCAAGTTTGGTGTGTGTTCTCATTGACTATCTCATACTGATTGCTTTCATTACTCAAGGAAAATAAAACCCCCCTAGCTGAATTCTTTTTGGATGTGGAATGACCTTCACAACCTGGGATAAATCATGCTGACTCAACTCTGGCTGGGTTACAGCCTTCAGCTGTAGCAGGCTCAACCTCCTCAGGCCCTGTTGCAACTTCAGAATGGGTGCTATCTGAAATCTACACAAAGTCTAAAATTCTTTCCTTTCTATCCCTGCCTGCAAACTTCCTGTTTGTCTCATTAAAGTAACATGGCTTACCTCCTCCAAAGAGCCTCAAATTAGGCCTGGGAAATCAGCTGTTCAAAGGTATCACAAAGTTGTGCAAATCATAAGGAGCCACTGCTCAAGGCTTCTTCATTGGATGTCAGGAAATTATGAGCTGCTCCTTTTCAATTCCACATCTAGTCATTAATATTCCTGCCAGGATTAGTGATGCCTTCTTGCTTTTCTCCCTTGGGTGAACTCTTTCATCTACTCCTTCTTTCCATTCTATTTTTTTCCTTCTGTTAATATACCTTGATCCATGTATTTTCTCCATTCCCATTCCGCATCTGTTCTCCTTTGGGCAATTGTCCTGAATTATTTAATAGATGTTCCATTTTTTTCCCTGTTCACTCCATCCTCATGTTTTCCTCTCTTGTTGGTGTGTCTAAGTTCCCTTCTTCCTGTGTATGCAACTCATCCAGCAATCCTCTCCTTTCTAAACCATAAATCATGGTGGGGAAGATTGTATTTTGACACTAGACAGGAGGTAGGCAGCCCCAGGTGGGTAGGCAGGGGAGGAGCATGCTCCAGTGACTTGCTTTTAGAAGGTAACAGATTTGATCATTTTTTTTCAAGGAGCCCAGCAGGCAGTGTGTAATTGGTAATCAAGATTCATCTTTGCATAGTTTCGCGGGATTGTGCAGAACTTAGGTTCACTGTGTCTGCAGTTTTCAAACTTTTCCACCAGTTTTTCTCATGGCAGCTCTTGGTCAAGGTAAAAAGAAAATAATTATGCTATTAAAAATAAATTTATTTTAACTTTTTGAGGTTTTCCTGTTTGTCAACAGCTGCAAGAGTAGCTTTCAAAAGGAGAAAATTCTTTTACACACAGCTACACACAAATACACACACCCACAAATACACACACCCACACGCACATTTGGTAAACCTGTGATACGAAATAATTCAGTCCTTGTGGTGGTCTTTTCTAAATACTTTTTCTTTTTTCCAGAAGTCTCTCATTGTCTCCCGAGGCCCTCTGTCTCTAGTCTGAGAAAAGAACTGTAAGATAAAATGGTTAGGCTGCTGGCAATCCTGTAGGGGAGAGCTTTTGGGGTAATGACAGGCCACAATGATATTTCCTAAAAGTGTTCTTTTGTTTTCTCCTATTTGAGCAGTAAAATGAAGAGAAATCAGCCATTTGCCTTGTGATATCCTTTTTCAGTTGCTGCTTAGACTGCTTTTTGGCCTAATGTTGGGATGCTACCCCTTGTGTACTTGTGAGGGCTTCTAAAAGCAAGTTTTGTGCATTAGAACCTAACTTCTGTCTGTGGCCATTTATGTTCTCTTTACTCAAGTATAAAGATTGTCCATTCAACCAAATTTTCTCAAATGCAAAGTTCCCAAATGCAAAGCAATGGTAAGACTCAACGAGTGATACAAAGGTAAACATAATCTAGCCTTGTATCCCTATATTCAAGTCTCTGCCTCTAGTAGTTATAAAAATCTGTGTATATGTATATATGTGTATATATTATGTAAATAGTAGTTACATACTTATATAACTACT
The DNA here is from genome assembly GCF_001458135.2 of Marmota marmota marmota. Taxonomy (NCBI): domain Eukaryota; kingdom Metazoa; phylum Chordata; class Mammalia; order Rodentia; family Sciuridae; genus Marmota; species Marmota marmota. The sequence goes on along the minus strand of NW_025999977.1, from coordinate 21,339,497 downwards.
ATATGTGGGTTATATATAAGTAGTAATTATATTAGCTATAAAATATTATTACTAATATAGTGCCACTAATGTATTGCTACTATATATAAATAGTAGTAGATAGTAGTTGTGTATATATTTGCATCAGTAGTTATATATTAGTAATATATTTAGTAGCTATTAAATTGTGTTCACTTTGTAGTACTAGAGTCAAGTAGTATTAATGATTATTTGGGGGAAAAATCAGCCCCATGGTAAAATAAATGGGGAAAACACTGGGGGGGAAATGACATTAAAAGTGTTTCTTTATTGCAGCACTTTTCAAAGTCCTTGATATGATAATCATATTTGAGGTGGTAGAACAACTGGTGGAGTTCTTCCAGGTATATCTTGGGAAAAGCTGCCTATTCCAAGGCAGGAAGTGGTTAAATGCTGCAAAGAGAGACACCAGTAAGATGATTGGAAGGAGCAGAGGATGACAAACCAACTTGGAAAATCTAGAACTCTAGAGAGGAGATCCCATTCAAATTGAACCCTAATGGATTGGCTGATTTGGGATCAGGGTTTGTGAGAGCAGGGTATTTAGAAAAAGGGCACCTGAAAGTAAGTAGCATCAAAACGTAGAAAACTTCTCTGGCTGTACAGGATGTAGCGTTGCGCCATGTGTGCAGTCACACATGAATCCAGGGTAATGATGTCCATCACATTCTGCCATCTTTCCTGCCCTTATGCCCACTTCCTGTTCCTCCACTTATCAGAGAGAGCATACCTAATTAAATTAATTAATTAATAAAAAATAAAATAAAATTCACAATCACAAGAAAAAAAAAAGTAGAAAACTTGACACATCTATGTGAAAGACTAAGTGAGGCAGCACAGGAAGAGCTTATTAAAAGTCAATGGCAGTAGACAGGGTTGGAAAGGAACATTACAATTCTGGAAGCTTTTTTGTTGTTTCCTAGTAGAAATGATAAGCACTTCCTCTTTCTCCTCTAAGAAAAGCCCTCCAGGGACAGTGACCAGTGTAGAGTTTAAAAGCCTGTGCAATGAGAGAGACTTAGTAGCTTGTGTCTTTATACAAGTGGCCTTGGATCATACAGATTCTTGATTTTCCCTCTGAAAAAATGGGGATGATCATAATAATGTATTGGGTTATAGAGGCCATTAAATTGATGTTCCATCTAAAATGTTTGGTATAGCATCTGATGTATAGTAATTGCCTTATAAATATTAGTTGTTTCAGTTACTTCTGTGAAGAGAGTAAAATAAAAACAAATTCTATAGGTATTCTCAGAAAATAGAGAACATTGGTCAGTTCTATTGGCTTTGACTAGCTTGTGTTAATTCTTCCATTTTTAGGTTTCTTTTGGCCTAGACTTACATCTGTGCTTGCATATTTTAATTATGGAAATTTGACAATTTCATGGGTAATTTTCTGTGTCTTTGGGAATTTTATTTTTGGTAATATTTGCTGTATTCTTGGTGAGTTTTTGGTAAGTGTTCAACAACTATTCTCCTATAACACACACACACAAACACACACTAATAAGCATATTATAAGTCTTACTGATATTAAGGATGTGTAGCACACAGTTTATAAGTAATAATAACATAAAACAATATTCTTCATGGTAAATTCTATAAAGCCAATTGATTAGTATAGAATGGTTTTGTTAATTTTTGTTGAATTCTCTTATCTGTAGATACGCTGTGGTTGTAATTGATGAACAAGGGTGGTTCCAACATGAATACTGGCTGTGATTTTTCTCTAGGTTCAAAAATAAAAGATGAAAGTAAAACAATGAAGATGTATATCAGAAATTTGTTCATCAATGACATGATACACTTTTTTTGTTGGCTTAGATAAAGGTTTTGAATGCTGAAGAAATATTTCCTCATCTTTTTGTGCTATTAACAGTGTGACAACTGTAGAATGACATGCATGTTAAGTGTGCATTACTCCTATTTTCTCCATCACTTTAAGACATCTAGAAAATCAACAAGACAATAAATCCAATGCTGAGTGTAGCATTTACTGAAGTTAATCCTAATTGTCGTGTCTGTTGGTTTCTAGCTGTCGTAGCTAGTAGTGATATAGCTACTCCCACCATAGCCAATTTCAACAATAGCAGAATGTAGTCAATTAATCAGGAAGTGATGTGTCTTGGGGATTTATTTTTAATATAATTTATCTAGTTGCAAATTTATATAATTTACTTTTAAATGACTGTGTTTAACAATTGATTTATATAATTCCTAATAATCAAACAGTCAGATTTTGAAGAGAATCAGGTGTCTCAGAACTTGAGGGTGGCACGTTCTTCTTAATCTGACTTGGCAGGATTCTTGCTGAAAACTGGATTTTACAAGGACATACACCCATGATCCTAGGAGAACCTTGAGGAACCTAGTTTGCTCAAGCGAAGGATATTGGTCATAGTGAAATAGTTGAAAGTGGTACTTGTGTTTTCTGAAGATACTAATACTAAAAAACTTTCCCATTTGTGAGATTCTGGAACAGCCCTTCCTCCGGCTTCCCTCCCACAACATAGAACATTGTGAAGAAAGAATTTTCTGTTTCAATTTTCCAGCATAGATCTGCCTCCACTGGTGCCATTTTAATTTTATTCTAAAACACCTCTCAATCCTGCCTGCTTGAATCTCATCACAGCATGTTCCAATAACATTTCTCGGCTCATGTTTTTGTTATTTGGCGCCAACGACCGTAAAATAAATGAAGGCCATATTTCACAGAGAGGCACATGATTTAGCATTAGGTGAAATATCACGAGTCTGGTCACTGTTTCAGTGGGTAGTCTGACAGGCTTTAAGTTTCTGAAACAAATTTCATGCATGAAGACTTTCAGTCAATTCACCAGAATTATAATTTTCTTAATGATTAACTTGTAGTCCAACTTACACCATCAAAATATATCCTGTCCAGTGAATGTCATGATAACCTGCCACCATTTATTCTGAGGGCCTTCTGTAGAATCCTACAGGTAAATGTGAAATATCTGAGTTTGGGGGTATTGTTTTTCCAATTTGGTACTTTTTATAAAGCTGTATTACCCTTTTTGTTAAGTTGTGAGTGAGGCCAACATGGAGGAATTTTCCAAACCATTCTAAAGGCATGGAAATCGTCTGTATGCTAACCACATCCTGCTGAGGATAGAGTTAATTCTAATTAGTAAAAAAATGGAGTCACAAGCAGTCATTGCACAGGTGTGGCTATCCACAGCACGTTTAAATTATGTAAAGATTCGTCCCAGGGTTCAAATACCTCTATCTTTCTTCCCAGAATGTTCCTCAAAATGATGCAGCTGAATATGGGGACCAGCTTTCCTAAATTGTCTGTCCTACAGGAAAATGCTTGAAAGCATATTCCCTAACCTAGACTTCTTCAGCTAGACTCCACTAAACTGGATCATGCTTTTATTCCTTAGAACATACTTGTAGTTTTCAATTTAAGCTGTTTTTTTTTTCCTTTCAGTTTGTTATTTCAAAGGCTTTTCTACAATATCATTCCAGACCAAGACATAGCCATTATTTACATTATTGACAGCTTGATGGTGCCCCTCATATCTTTGGGGGTCTTTTTCCTTTTCCCATCTTTTGAAAAGACAAATGCTATCCCTCATCTTAAACGTTAATACGGATGGTGAAACCCCATGATCTCAAAGGCAGGACTGTCATTCTCCTGAGCTTTAATACCTGCATGGTTTACAGAGCACAGAAGAGATGGGTTTGCTCGCCACCACATGCAGGCAGAGAAAATTGGGACAAGTGCATGCCTAATCATTTCCCCAAGAAATAGAAATGCTACCTTTTTCAAATGTTCCTGTGAGAAGGACATGCTGAATGTTAAAAATACAAGTCTCCAATTACCAAATGAAAACTGAACTATATATTCCCTGTATCCCTAAAAAGTTCCATCTATAGAAATACTTCCTTCCTTTCTCTTTTCCTTCCTCCCTCTTTTCCTCTCTCCCTCTTTTGTTCTATCCTTCCAAATAAGTAAGCAATTTCCCCCACTGGTAGTTCAATAAGCTTTTTGTTGTTGCAGTTGGGGTCCTGAGGTTTGAACCCAGGAGATGCTTAATCACTGAGCCAAATCCCCAGCCTTTTTTTCACTTTGAGTCAGGGTCTCACTAAGTTGCCCTGCTTGTCCTTGAATTTGTGATCCTCCTGTGTCTCAGCCTCCTGAGTAGCTGGGATTACAGGTGTATGTCACTGCAGCCACCTCAGTAAGCTTTTGATGGAATGGAACCATTTGTCATAAATGGATATGCCTAACATTCCCTTTGGGACTCATAGCTAAAGATGGGGTGTGTGTGTGTAAATATCATACAGAGTGATATTCAAATTTGGGGTCCAGTAGTCACCCATCTCCCCAAAGGGTTTTTCTCTATTCTATCATATGTGAACATTTGCAGGATCTTGACTACCATCAAAGTGCAAAGAACTAAATACTTATCTTAAATATATTTTTCCTCAATCTCCGTCACCAAACCACTATGATTTCTCATGCATCCTACTGCAATAACTTCCTAGTCTGGCTTCCTTCTTTCACTGTTACCTGTTCTACGATTCACCCCACAGATTCTAGATCGAGCATGTACAAACACAACCAGATCATAGCACAACATGTGCACTCAAAAAACAAAACAAAACAAAAAATTCCAAACACTTTCTTTTGGCTTAGAAAGCTCTTCATGATGTAGTATCCATTTATCTCTCTCATCTCACCACCCCACTGTGTACCATTACCCCTCAGCTACCATGCTCCAGCTGCATTCCCCTTCTGTACTATGACAAATCTCAATATTAGAGATTTTACAATGACCTTTCCCTCTGCTGGGTCTTTGTTGGCATTCAGATCTCAATGTAAACACCACTGTATCACAGAGGCACTTCTTGACATATATATATATTTGCCCAATTAATCTTTTTTACATCACCCTGTTTTCATTCTCTGAGCATTATTTGTTCTTATTTATTTGTTTGTTATTTGTTGTTTATGAAAGATTGATTTCTCCCCCCACCTCAAATATAATTCAATGACCCAAGGGAACTTTTTGGTCTTGCTCAATATCATATCCTCAGTGCTTCCAATGCTGTGTGGCACAAGCATTAAATGGAAGTAATAAATGGTTGACAAATAACTAAATAAATGTATGCAAGAAATGCAAGGATGCCACATGCAAAGAGAAATCAGTTACTGACATGTCACATGCCCTCACTTCCCTCCTTAGCCAGTTTCAGTTCCATCACATGATGGTTTCCTCCTGCATATCCTTCAGTTGCCTTGCCCCTCTCCTTGCAGCTATTGTCTCCTGGTGAAATATTAGTGCTGGATAATCTCACGGATCTCTTTACTCTTACCCAGGAAGCTGAATTGGAGGGCAGAGGGACACACATCAGGACAGCTGGTTCCACTTTAAACTCATGATCAGAAACTTTAAATGGAACCTTGGTGAAAGCTTGCAATGGTGCTACCACATTTAAGGCACTCTAAGACTGACCGTTTTCCACATTTTAACACCTTTGAAATCAAGATGCAAGTTGGAGCTAGTAACTTGTGACAATTTGATTAGTTCTTTGTGACCACCTCTGTGATCAAGATGGCAATTGTGATATGAGGACTTGGTTGCATTCCTGGGCTAGGGCTCATCCAGAAGACAACTCCTATGATTTCCAATCAAGAAACCCAGTGAGGATAATTTGAAGAAAGATTTGGAGTCCTGCTTATGGCTTGAAACCCTTCCATTAACACTTTCTGGTGGAAAAATACCAGCATCAAACTTGCAGAATGGGTGTCTGTATTCACACTCTCCAATCTTCTTCTCTCATTCTCTAATTGTTTCCATGGAGATCTTAACAAAATAGTTGGAGGAAGTAATATATTCACATAGTTTAAAGATGAAAACAGCTACAAATTTTGCATCTCTATCCCGTCTTCTGGCTTCTTCTCCCTCTTCCAACAGGTAATCTATTTTATTAAATTTCTTGTATATCTTTCCATTGATTCCATATTCAAATTGAGTCAAAAGGATCATGTATTCTTATTCTAAACCTTTCTTACCAAAGGCATCATAAAATAAAAACTTTTTTCACTTAGCTTCTTTTTTTTTTTTTTTGCTAAAAAATGATACTAAAGGCCATTGCATATTAGTACATAGTTTTCTCAATCATGTATTTTGCCACACACATTCCATCATCCAGATATTTCATGGTTTGTCTAACTTGCCCTTATTTATAACCATCTGGGTTATTTTTAACCAATTGTTGTTACAAAATGCTGCAATGACTTTATGCACACCTAAATTTCATATAGATAAAAATGTGTGTGAGAAATTCTCCCAAATTAGTTTCCTGGGTCAAAGGGCAAATATATGTTGTGGGTTGAATTATGTCCCCAAGAAAGATATGTTCCAGTCCTAACTTTTGGAATCTATGAATATGAACTTACTTGGAAAAAGGGTGCTGGAAGATATAGTCAAGTTAAGATGAGGTCATATTAGGTTAATGTGGGCCCTAATGCAACAACTCTTGTCCTGATAGGAAGAGAAAATTTGTATGGAGACCCACAGGGGAAAATGCCATGTGAAGCTGGGTGCAGAGACTGGAGTGATATGACTACAAACCAAAGCATGCCAAAGATTGCCAGGAACCCCCAGGAGCTTGAAATAGACAAGGACTCTTCTGCGGAGCTTTCTCCATGGTTCTGCCAACACCTTGATTTTGGATTTCTACAGTCTTTACAATTATGAAAGAATAAATTTCTACTCTTTTAGGCTACTATGTTGGTAGTACTTGGTTATGGCAGTCCCTAGGAAACAAACACAATGCACTTGTAATTTTGAAAAATATTACTGGATTACCCTCCGTGGACTTGGCACTATGCTACCCGCTCCCTACGAAGCATGGCAGTGATGGCAATCTTTTAGCCTCACCGATAGAGGATATTGTTAAATTTCTGTATTGCCACTGGTAATAGTAAATGGTGCCTCATGTCATATTAGTTTAAATTTTTCTTTTTATGACTTAAGTACCTTTTCATACATTTAAGGACTGTTAACATCTGTTTTCTATGAATTCTGTTTATCATTTGCCATTTTTTCCCTGTTTGATTATTGTCATTTTTGTTTAAATTTATACTAATATTTTAGGATAAGTTTTTGTAGTATGCTTTGAACATTTCTTTTCCAGTTTAGCATTTGTCTGTTTTAATTAAAATATTTATTTATTTATTCTAATTCGTTATACATGATGGCAGAATGCAATTCATTTCGTATTACACATATAGAGCACAATTTTTCAAGTCACTGATTGTACACAAAGATTTTCGCATCATTTGTGTCTTCATTCATGTACTTAGTAATGATGTCTAACTCATTCCACCATCATTACCCCTTCCTTTCCCCTCCTTCCTCTTTGCCCTATCTACAGTTCCTCCATTCCTCCCATGCTCCCCCTGGCCCATCACCATTATGAGTCAGCATCCTCATATCAAAGAAAACATTCGGCCTTTGGTTTTTTGGGACTGGCTTGATTCACTTAGCAATATATTCTCCAACTCTATCCATTTATCTGCAAATGCCATTATTTTATTATCTTTTAATACTGAGTAATGTTAGCATTTGTCTTTTGAAATACAAATTGGCTAAATTTTTGTTTAGATTAGTTAACTAATCTTGCTGTGATTTCTGGAATCTGAGTCACAGGAAAGTTTTGAGAAAGTGTATAAAGGGATTTCACCCATGTCTTCTTTCAGAACTTTTTTTCTTTTTTCATCAAAAAGTTCATTGGAAATTTTAAAAGGATAAAGTTGGATCCAACTTTATCTTTTTCCAGATGGCACATAGTTTATTTCAATACCATTTATTCTTGAAATGTTACCTTTATGATATACTGAATTCTTGTATATATTTGGATCTATTTCTGGAAATTCTATTCTGTTACATTGGCTTGTCTCTCTTTTCATGTGCCAATAGAAACCTGTCTTACTTTGAAGTTCTGTAACATGTTTTAATATGTAGGCAGGTTAGTAAATTTCATCATTCACTTTCTCTCATAAACTCACTTCATTTTTGTCTCTGTCCTCAGCACTTTACCTAATCTGCTTTCATTAAGATTTCCAATCAACTCTATGTGACTAAGGCATACGATTGGTTTCTCTTGTAACTAGATCAGTCAGCACCAGTTGATGTGGCTGAATGGTTTTTCTTTCTTAAAATATTTTCCTCAGGTCCAACCTTCTCTCTTGAATGTCTACCTACATTGTTGGTTGACCCTTTGTAATCCACCTTGTACATTTTTTTCTCATTTCTCTGGCTTGCACATGCCCTGTGTTTCCCATGGCTTAGTCTTCTGACATCATCTCTATCTTCCCCACACACATTTTCTGAGTGATCTCGTCAACAAGCAGGATGTTTAATACCATCTGTACCCTAGTGACTACCGAATTTCACATCTCTAAGTAGGTCCTCTCCTGTGAATTCCAGGGTCAGAAACCCAACTATTTATCAACATTTCTACTTGTACTAAAAATTACTATGTCTAAAACTGAATTAATGATTTCCTCCTACAAAATATGCTCTTCCTTTCAGTTAAACAAACCAAAAAAATTATGGAAATAATCTTTAATTCTTCTTTTTCTCTAATGCCTCACATCTCTTCCAGTCAGCAAATTCTGCCAGGTCTAACTTCAAAATATTTCTAGAATCCAAACACTTGCCAGCATCTCTGCTGCTTGTGCTCTGGCCCAAGCCATGGCTATCTTTTGCTGGGATTACCTCAATGTGTTTCTGCCTGGTTCCTTTGCCTCTTCCTATAGTCTTTTCCCCCCAGACATTCAGATTGATATTTTGTAAGATAAAGTTCAGACCATTTTACTCTTCTGCTTAAAATTCTCCATAGGAGTAGCTCATCTCACTCACAACAAAGCAAAGGACAAAGTCTTTATCTTTATCCAAAGACCTTAATAAATGGGATCTTCATGCCAACCCCATCTCCTAACACACTTGTCCACCTTCTCTTCCAGCATGATCCCTTCCTCACTGTTCCTCAAATCTACCAGCACTCTCCCTCACCAAACCCTGACCCTTGCTATTTCCTAATATTTTTCTTCACTAAACCTTCTCAGCACTACAATGTGAGAATTATGATCCTAATTTTTCAGATGAGAAAATGAAGCTCAGGGAGTATCAGATTCTTCTTAAGAATCTTCATTTCTTTAAAGGTCTGTAACCTGTATGGTAATTAAGTAGCAGCACTGATCCCCGGACCCAGATTGCTTTGTTAATTTTTACCTGTCCTGTTAGAGCAAAGTTTGAGTTTATATTTCCACCTTTGTTACTGCATCACCAGGAGCCTCTGGCTAATATATCCTGACCTGAGCATGCTCATCTATGAAAAGAGGGCTAAGTCCAGGTGATCTTAAATGCCTACTAGGGAAGACTCCACAGTAGTGCTCAAAGGGAAGACGTTTGTGATTGTGCTGAGATGAGGAGGATACAGCAAACCACGGACAGATGTCAGTATAGAGGGAAACTCACTACACAGAAGTAGGGAAGTACCAAGTACTTAGTTTTTTGTTACCTGGGGATATTTTTCTACATTCATCCCTCTTAAATGTAGGCTATTCAGCTAAGCATCCACATGTGAATAAATCACCTTGCCTTTTCCTGGTACTCATTGCATCCCCTCCCTTGTCAGATCAAGCAGTTGGGATGTAGAGGCAGGTCAAAGCTTGCTTCTATACAGACTTGTAAACTCAAAGAAGATTCTGTTTCCATTCCTTAAACTTAAATGTGTGGTCTAGCCACACTTTTCTGCTCATACTCAGGACAAAATTAAATTACCCCCAAAGATGGTGGTACACCTTAAATGCACTGTCCCAGGTTGAAACCAATCACATGGTCAGAGAGAAATTACATTGGTTCCTAACTCTAAAACTATCAGTGCCATTGCACCAAGAGTCTCACCTCCTACTCACCTGGGGAAGCTCTTCCTCAGCTTCTCTAGGATCCATCTGGTGGCGATGACAGCGCCCACCTGGGCTCAGTGTTGCTCCTGCCATCGCTCTGTGAAACCATCTGCTCTGCCTATAGCTGGTCTTCCTCTCTCCTAAGGCAGGACTGTCATGGGCTGGGGGATTCGGTTCTGCCCTGAGTCTCCTCCAATACTTTTAGTGTGATCACTTTTTGTCTTTCTTCCTGGAACCTGGATAATTGTAGCAGAGGTTTAGGATAGAAGTGACAATGGATAACTTTTCTTTGCTCCATGCGTCTATAGTAGAAAAGAAACCACTTAACTTGGAGGATGCACTTCATTATTTCCCACAATGATTTATTTCCTTTCAGTCAGATTCAAGCTAACTCAGAGCCCTATCCCACACAGATGGAAAGACATTGAAGCTCAGTTTTCACTGAAGATTTCTCTTCACTGTGGAATATGGAAAGTTTCACAGAATTTTTATATTATCAAATCAGTAGCTAGGTCCAGTCTTTCTAAATGTGCCCCATATCACTAATCAAGGAGTGGCATTTCCATAGACTATGATGTGAAGGGAAACCTTGGAGATGAGTGATTCTTTAATAAAACTAAGATAAATTAGTAAATAAGACAATAAATAGCAGACTGTTTTCTTTACACCACTGTGATCTGGGATCCCCACTCCTCTCCAGACCTCAGCCAAACCTCCCACATCTGTGTTTTCTGTGACATGAATAGTGGAAAATGTCACTGTAGCAGAGGATCAAAGACCTCACGGTGCTTTACCTATAGTAACTCAGTCATCACACTGCTATAGTATGTAGGGTCCAATGTTTTCCCCATTGTAGAGGTACAGAGATGTTAAGAAGCTGTTGCAGTCACACAGTCAATGGCTAAGCCAGAATGGGAGCCCAGATGCTGTGGCTTTTGCCCCATCCTCTGAACATGTGCCACTCTTTGTTAATCTCACATAACCCCAAGAAGTCAATGATTTTTTGACTTCTACTTTACATTGGCAGAAATGAAGTAGATTGTAGGTTCTCTCCCCTGCTTATGATTACTGAGTAATAAGAAGGAAAAAGGAGGGCTGAAGATGTAGCTCAGAGGTAGGCCACTGTTGAGAGCCACAGCCGAAGGGGCCCCAGCAAACTTCCAGCTGCCGGCTGATGATTGGCTCACAGCGGCCCCAGCAACATCTAGCTGATTGGCTCCTCTGCGGTGATGCTCATTGGGCTGTTTCCCTGCCCTTTCAGACCACGGAGCTGCTCATTGGGGGACTTTTTTGGCTCCGCCCACGTGACCCAGCCAATCGGCCTCAAGAGCAGGAGGATTGTGGGAGGTGGAGAGAAGCTTGTGTGGGAGAGAGAGGCTTGTGGAAAGCCGGTGGTGGCAGTTGAGGCTCTGAGGGTTTTTCCTGAGAGGCTGTTTTGTTTGGCGTGTGTGGTTCTAAAAATAAAGTTAGTTTCTTTTGACAAGTGGCTCCTGATTGTGCCCAGCCAGACTGCGGCATTTGGTGGCTCGCACGGGGAGCGACTGAGGGTAAGTGAACTGCTCGCCCCTGAGGGCAGGGCAAGAGGATGGGTAGCCATTTTAAGATTCTTCTTTTGTTATTTTGTTTCACTTTTGTTTTAAGTTGCCTGTCCCTGGAGATGTGTAAGATGGAAGAAAAACCGCTCACATCTGAGGAACAGATAGGGAGAAAGGACGGATGGACATTTCAGGAGGCTATTATAATGATTTTGTGTTGTTCCAATTTTGTTTCACTCTGTTTCAGTTTTGTTAGGCGTTATCTTGTTGGGTTGTATTATAGTAGAAATACGGGATCAGAAATTAGTAAAAAACAAACTGAAAGAGTGTTAAGTAAATTGTTAGAGGAAGGAGGCATCTCAGTAAAATCAAGAACAATCAGGGCATACGTTGATACAATACAAAAATGTAGCCCATGGCTTTTTAAGGAGGAGTTGTTAAATATATCACAATGGAACCATCATGGTGAAGATTTAAAAAGAATAGAAAAGAAAAGCCCAGGGACTCTGCCAGTTGGCACATTGCCATTGTGGACGTTCATATCTTGTTTGCTTAGTCCAAAGCCTTCAGTTCAGACAATGGTAGAGGAAGAAGAAGACATAATGATTCAAGTAAAAGAGAAGGTCTCTCAAGTTAGTCAGACAGAGGAAAAGATTCAAGTAAAAGAGAAGGCCTCTCAAGCTAGTCAGACAGAGAAAGAAAGTGTAAAACAGAAAAAGCCATCAGGGGGAAAGTTACAACAGGAGACTGCTACTAACACCTTTCTATCACCAGAGGACGTAAGTGTCCAACTAACAAGGCCACCTCCATATGCTGGGAGGTCCCCAACCCCCGCAGTTGATAGTTGGGATCCTGAGACAAGATCTCAAATATTAACATGCCCTGTATTTGAGGCAGGAGGGCAGCGATTTTACCAAGTTTTAAATTTCAAAACAGTGAAGCAGCTAAAAGAGGCTGTAACAACCTATGGTCCTCAAGCACCCTTCACTGTAAGCATGGTCGAATCCATTAACAACTTGAACATGACGCCAGCAGATTGGGCTAATATGTGTAAAGCTGTGCTAAATGGAGGACAATACCTGTTATGGAAGGTTGCCAATGAGGAATTTTGCAAGGAGACGGCTAGGCGAAATGCAGCAGCTGGTTATCCTCAGAGAAATCTAGATATGTTGTTAGGAAAGGGACCTTATGAGGATCAGCAGCAACAAATTGCATATGATCCTGGTGTATACGCACAAATTGCTGCAGATGCAATTAAGGCATGGAAGACTTTACAAGGACATGGAGGTTTACAAGGTCAATTATCTAAGGTAATACAAGGAGCTAATGAACCTTATGCTGAATTTGTAGATAGGCTTATTCAAACAGCTACCAGAGTTTTTGGGAATACAGAACAAGCAATGCCATTACTAAAACACCTGGCTTATGAGCAAGCGAATCGTTGGTGCAGAGATATCATTAGACCATGGAAACATGAAGATTTAAACACATATATTAAATTATGTAGAGACATTAATGAACAAGAGCAAGTCGTGGCAGCTGCAGTAAAACAGGCTTTAGATGCCAGAGACATTAATGAACAAGGGCAAATTGTGGCAGCTGCAGTAAAACAGGCTTTAGATGCCAGGCCAAGAACATGCTACAATTGTGAACAAACAGGACATTTTAAAAGGAATTGCCCCATTGGAGGAGGGTTTAACAAAACTAGGTATCAAAGGAGTAGAATACCAGGTATTTGCCCACGATGCCGTAGAGGGAGACATTGGGCTAATGAATGCCGTTCTCAAACCACCATAGAGGGTACTCCATTATCAAAAAACGAACAAGGACCAGGTGTTTATCCACGATATCGTGGAGAAAGGCATCGGGCTCCATTGCCAAAAAATGGACAGGGGGGCCCAATGCTCCGGGGCCCAAAACCACAAATATACGGAGCACTGGAGGAACCCAGCAACCCCATCAGGGTAGTGCCCAGGACACATTGTCCATCAGATCCCTCATCAGACAAACCAGAGGGAGCGCAGGGTTGGACATCTGCGCCTCCGCCAGAGCAGTACTAACTCCAGAGATGGGAGTTCAAATCATTCCCACAGGGGTGAAAGGACCTCTTCCCAAAGGAACAGTAGGCTTATTATTGGGACGCAGCTCTTCTACTCTAAAAGGACTTATGATAAGTCCTGGGGTAATTGATCCCGATTATGAAGGTGAAATAAAAATTATAGCCAGTTCTCCAAAGGGTATATCAGTAATTTCACCAGGAGATAGAATAGCACAGTTACTAATAATACCCAGCCTACATGATAAATTTTCCAGTCGTACTGTAGAAAGAGGTTCCAAGGGATTAGGCTCCACAGGTGTAGATTGGGCTATGCTTTCTTTAAATTTAGATTCTCGCCCCATGCTAAAACTAAATATTCAAGGACATGAATTTAATGGGCTACTGGATACAGGTGCAGACCTTAGCATCATCTCTCGTCAAGAATGGCCAAAACATTGGCCATTACAACAAGCCACTCAAACGCTTCGAGGCCTAGGAGTGGCGACTAATCCCCATAGAAGTGCAATGGTATTAGATTGGAAGGATCCTGAAGGATGTGAAGGAACTATACAGCCATATGTATTGGATCATCTTCCCGTAAATTTATGGGGACGAGATGTCCTAGATCAATTAGGTTTGACATTAACAAATAACATCAACCAAAATGCACCCACTATTATGACTAGACAAGGTTTTAGGAAAGGAAAAAGATTAGAAAAACAAGAACAAGGTATAGCAGCACCAATACAAATAGATCAAGGAACAGACAGACATGGGTTGGATTTTCAGAAAGGGCCACTGAGACAATAAAAATTACTTGGAAATCAGAAAGACCAGTATGGGTTCCTCAGTGGCCCCTGACTAAAGAAAAGATACAAGCAGCCCATGACCTGGTCAAACAACAATTAGCAGAAGGACATATACAACCTTCTGTATCTCCCCATAATACTCCCATTTTTGTCATCAAAAAGAAATCTGGTAAATGGAGATTATTGCAAGATTTAAGAGCCATTAATAATGAGATGGTTATTATGGGACCTGCTCAATCAGGGATTCCTCAATTGTCTGCTTTGCCAAAAACCTGGTATGTTTTAGTTATAGATATTAAAGATTGTTTTTTTTCAATTCCAATTCATCCTGAGGATAGTCCACGTTTTGCATTTACTATCCCTGCACTGAATCATGAAGGTCCTGATCAGAGATATGAATGGAAAGTACTCCCTCAAGGGATGGCTAACAGCCCAACTATGTGTCAAATTTATGTTAACAAAGTAATCCAGCCACTTAGAAATCAAAATCCTGAACTACAAATATTTCACTATATGGATGATGTATTATTAGCACACAAAGATAAAAACACATTGCTAGAATGTTATGCCACACTTACAAACTTATTAAAAAATTATAATCTAGAGATAGCAATAGATAAAGTACAATTAAATTTTCCAATTAATTATTTAGGAGTTCTATTATCCTCAACCATGGTCCGTCCACCAAAAATTCAAATACGAGTAGATCAACTCAAATCACTTAATGACTTTCAAAAGTTATTAGGAGACATAAATTGGATAAGGCCTTATTTAGGTATACCAACAGGAGAGTTGGGACCTTTATTTGATATCCTAAAAGGTCCATCAGATCCAAATTCACCCCGAATGTTAACGCCTGAAGCAAGAAAGGCATTAAAAATCATTGAAACATATATGGAAAATATGCATTTGGATAGAATTGATATAAGTTTGCCTTTATTATTTATTGTACTACCAACAAAAAATATTCCTACAGGAGTATTTTGGCAAGAAGGTCCATTATTATGGATACATTTATCTTATTCTCCTAACACTATTCTTACTAGGTATCCTGAGGCTGTAGGACAATTAATACTCAAAGGAATAAAAGCAGCAAAGGGAGTGTTTGGAATTTCTCCCAATAAAATTATTACTCCATATACTATGAATCAAATTGATGAGTTAGCTAATGAGTTAAATACTTGGGCAATAATCATGTGCAAATCTAATGTTTCATTTGATAACCACTTACCATCTAATCCTTTATTGTCTTTTTGGTCATTGCATCCTGTAATTTTTCCAAAAATGACAAGAAAAACACCTATCATGAATGCTCCAAATATATTCACTGATGGGTCAAATAATGGTACAGCAGCAGTAGTTACCCCTGATCAAACTTTTACATTTTTAGTACCCAAACAATCAGCTCAAAAGGTAGAGCTTAATGCAGTTTTACAAGCTTTTGTGATGTTTAAAGATTCTGTATTTAATTTATTTTCTGATAGTCAGTATGTAGTTAATGCTATAGTATCTCTTGAAGATGCTGGTAGGATTTCCCCTTCTTCTACTGTTTTCTCTTTGCTTTCCACTATACAAAGTCTAATCTGGGACAGAAAAGATCCATTCTTTATAGGACATATCAGGGCACATACAGGATTGCCTGGAGCCCTTAGTTTGGGCAATGATTTAGCAGATAAAACTACACATGACATACATATTTTCTCTACACTAGAAGAAGCTATAAATTTTCATAAAAAGTTCCATGTCAATGCTAATACTTTACAAAAGCGTTTTAAAATAACTAAGGAACAAGCTAGACAAATAATAAAACAATGTCAAAATTGTGTGACCTTTTTACCACAAGTTAATCTTGGAGTCAATCCTAGAGGATTGATACCTAACCATATTTGGCAGATGGACGTCACACACTTGCCAGAATTTGGAAAATTAAAATATTTGCATGTTACAGTTGATACTTCTTCTGGATTTTTGATGGGCTCCCTTCATGCCGGAGAAAAAACTAAAGATGTTATAGCTCATTGCTTACAAAATTTTGCCACTGTGGGTGTTCCAAAACAGTTAAAAACAGATAATGCCCCTGGTTATACTTCTACCTCTTTTAAACAATTTTGCTCAACATTTGGCATTACTCATATAACAGGAATCCCATACAATCCACAGGGACAAGGCATAGTTGAAAGAGCTCATCAAACTATTAAAATGTACTTATTAAAGCAAAAAGAAGGAATTGGGAAGGGGTATATATTCCCCAAAGATAAACTTAAAATAACCCTTTTTACTCTAAACTTTTTAAATTTGGATTCATCAGGACTTAGTGCTGCGGAAAGGCATATGTGTCCAAAAAATGTACATAAGCCCAAGGTACTTTGGAAGGATATTCTAACAGGACAATGGAAAGGTCCTGACCCAGTAATTGTCTGGAGTCGGGGGTCTGTTTGTGTGTTTCCACAGGGAGAACAGCAGCCGATTTGGATTCCAGAGAGATTAACCAAGGTCCTGACCCAGTGATTGTCTGGAGTCGGGGGTCTGTTTATGTGTTTCCACAGGGAGAACAGCAGCCGATTTGGATTCCAGAAAGATTAACTAAAGCGATTTCTACAGACCAAAAAGAAGATGATTTGGCTCAAATCCATAACAACTGATATCCAAAACTCCAGTTTGGCTATTCTTACATCTGCAACAGAACCAGGATGCTTTTTTCAATATCTATTTTATTATTGCCCTTTGCCATATCATGAAGTTCTATTTTGTTTTTTGAGCTCATACAGACCTAGGTTAATGTTTTGCTGATCAGTTCTATTTTTTGACTATAGAGTTTTTAAACATTGCAATGGAGATTTCACCTGTAAAAAGTTATAAGGCCTTTACTATAATGTTATGTGTTGTATGTATTATATTATGTGTGCACACTTGTGTTTTGTGTTATATGTTTGAATGTATGTATGTCCATATATCATATATGATGAGCGCTCATGATAAAATGGATCCAAATATTTTTTTTTAATTCACGTGATTTAAATGGTTTAATTTAATTGGGTAAACAGCTGTTAAAGATTGTTTTAATATGTGAACACAAAAGAAGGTTAACAGATCTGTTTGTTTACTTTCACCTTTCCTTTTCATTATATTTAATAATTCTCTTAAAGATAATGTAAATTGTTAAGAAAATTGTTTTCTTTTAGTGCCTTCTGTAATGTTACATAATTTTTTCTTTAGCCATTATTGCCAGAATTCCTATCTTCATCCCAGTGCTGGTGAAGTCAAAGATAAAACCAATCTACAGCTTCTACAATAGCCATCACTGAACTGCTTGCAGAACTTGCCTGGACACATTGTGAGCTCACCTGTATGCATTGTGAACTATCTGTTGGTGCAGCGACTTGTGGTAGTGTTGGGGTATTTTTGCTGATGATGTCATCGGTGGTACAATTTTTCCAAAAGGAGCCGTCAATTGGCTTGGTGTATCTTCCTCCCTTCTGCTTGTCATGATCGTCCAGCTAAAATTTGGGGGCCAACAGAGGTGAGGCAAAGAACCTCACCCCCCCGCTGGTACAAAGACCTCTCCACAGGTGTGGCTGTATATTGGACCGGTAGTCAATGACGGGTAAGATCCAATTGCAATGGTACCAACCTAACGGGTAAGGACCATATGTACTATTGGACAACCTAAGGCAGGCACGGTCCCTAAGCCACATGCTTTTTGTTTAAACAGAGAGGGGGAGATGTTGAGAGCCACAGCCAAAGAGGCCCCAGCAAACTTCCAGCTGCCGGCTGATGATTGGCTCACAGCGGCCCCAGCAACATCTAGCTGATTGGCTCCTCTGTGGTGATGCTCATTGGGCTGTTTCCCTGCCCTTTCAGACCACGGAGCTGCTCATTGGGGGACTTTTTTGGCTCCGCCCACATGACCCAGCCAATCGGCCTCAAGAGCAGGAGGATTGTGGGAGGTGGAGAGAAGCTTGTGTGGGAGAGAGAGGCTTGTGGAAAGCCGGTGGTGGCAGTTGAGGCTCTGAGGGTTTTTCCTGAGAGGCTGTTTTGTTTGGTGTGTGTGGTTCTAAAAATAAAGTTAGTTTCTTTTGACAAGTGGCTTCTGATTGTGCCCAGCCAGACTGCGGTGAGGCATAGGTGAGGTGCTGAGTCCAATCCCCAGTACTGCCAAAAGAAAAAGGATAAGAGTGGAGCCCAGTTTAAACCCAGATTGACCTTTCTAATTTCATAGGCCTCATTCCTTTGTTTCCCTTAAATACTTGCTGCGCTAGAACAAATGTTTAAATTTCATGTTTGAATCCTGGTTCTCAATTGGTATTTAGAAGCAGGAAGATGGAGCCTTTGTGAATATGGAACTAGTGTCCTCATAAGGAGACTCTAGGGAGTTCACTTGTCCTGCCATGTAAAAACACAGCAGAGAGACAGCAAAGGAAGCCCTCACCAGACGCCAAATATGTAGACTTTTAACCTCAGACTGCCCAAATTCTAGAACTATATCTGCTATATATAAGACACCCAGTTTATGGTAGTTATTAGTAGCCCCAGTGGACTAACCCACCTACATCTTTCTTGGTTCTTTTTTTTTTCTTTGTGAAAAGCAGTATCCCCTGAGAATCTGCCAGTCATGGGTGTGTTTGCCAGCTAGCTCTATATGCAGAGATGAGCACTGGCAGTGACAGGGTCTGTGAGGGAATGTGGCAGATTAGGGGCTCTCAGGGATCACAGTGACAAGGTCGCCTATGCCCCAGGTAGGCTTCTCCATTACAAAATTTCTCAGCAATTATGATCAGATACATTCCAATATGATGTAGACAAATACTTAAAGAAAATAAAAAGAATATTGTAGGGGACACTGAGAAAAAATACTCTGTCTCCAGCCCAGGCTAAAAATAAACTCTATTTACAGTGTGTACACCCTGCCTCATGCTGCAGTATTTCAGGAACGGAGGCAGAATTTAATCATTCCATCCTCTGATGTGAAAGTCTCTATGGTTTAATATGCACACATCACAGATTTCAAATTTTGCTGCTGAAATTCAGTCTTCAACGAAGACCTTGCTGTCTCTTTGACTTGAAATGTGTTCTAAAATGTACAATAAAGGTCTATTGAAACCAATAAAGCATCTCTGGAAAATGCTGGCTTAACCCACACAGCTAATTCTCTTTTTCATAAATTCAATTTGTATTATTTGGTTGAAGAGACTGTTCTCTGAGCCCTGACAGAAGCTAGTGGTAAGGCTGATACTCAGTCCAGAGTTTCCATGGAAAAATCAGTGGGAAAAATCATGTCATTGATCTCATTTGTTAGGTTTGTCTGGCCTTGCTTGGCTCTAGGTCTCTGCACAGCTTTGCTCTCCAGAGCAGAAAGCTCAACCAGCTGCTGCGCCCTTCTTTAAGCCCTGGATCCATGGAACTTGCCTTTCTCTGGGTGGAAGATATGTGTCATGGTGGAGGGGGTTTGGTCCAAGAGACTATGCCTCTGTGTGTGTTCCAGTTCTCACGACTAGATCCATGCTCTTTGCTTCTGAGACATGACCCTCTATTTTTCCCTGGTCCTGGGACTAAACTGCCAGCTCCTTATGTTCAAATCTCTGCCTACCTCCCTCTTTGGTTCCTCAATTCTTCAGAGAATGGAGACCCACCTACATATGTCAATCTTCCTCATTCCCAAGCTCAGTATTTATCAGCCTGGGCACTATGAATTTTTGTGCTATGGTTACTGATGTGGGGACTGTCCCATTCATTGTAGGATGTGTAGCAGCATCCCTGGTCTCTCCCCTCTAGCTGCCAGTAGCACCTCTTCTCAATCAAAATCTAGAGTCAAAAATGTCTCTTAGACATTGCCCGTGATCCTTGGAGGTGATAGGGCAGAATTCCACTGGTTGAGAACAAGTTTTTAAATTGCCTTTGGGGACCAACACACTGTTCTCACACCCAATATGGTTGCCAGCAACCACCATGAGTTTTCACTGATCTCAGTGATGCCCAATAGAAATATAATATGAGCTTCAAATGGGAGACATCAATTTAATTTGAAATTTTCTAGTAGATTCATTAGCAAAGTAAAAAAGGGGCAGGTGAAATTAATTTTAATCGTATATTTTATTTTATCCAATATATCCAAATTATTATTTTTATTTCTGTTATATCTTTGACTTCTGGTGTGTATTTTATACTTACAGCACATTCTAATTTGAACTAACCACATTTTAGGTGCTCAGTAGCCACATGTGGCCAGTGACAATGGTATGGGAAGAACTGATGTAGATTTCTAACTCCTTCTTTTCAATTCACTCTGAGAATCAGAATCTTACAGTGATGTAAGTGTGGGCTTTGGTGTCAGATGTACCTGGTTTCACTATTTCTATATCTCTTTCCAATGTTATGAACTTGAAATAATTAATGCCTTTAAATCATTTTCAATGTTTATATTAAGGAAATAGTAATAGTTCCTCTTCAAAGAATTGATATGAGAGTCACATGAAATAAGGTACACAGTGCTTTGTACAGAGCAGGTGCTTTGTTAAATGAGATACCTCTGTTTTCTGTACCTTTGCTATCATTAGACAACTTCGGTATTTAGTTCCCTTAGTGTTTTAGTCAGCTTTTTTTGCTGCTGTGACTAAAGGACCCAATCAGCACAACTGTAGAGGAGGAAAAATTTAAGGGGCTCAGGGTTTTAGAGGTCTTAGACCATAGAAGTCTGGCTCCATTCCACAGGGTTGAGGTGGAGGTAGAACATCATGGTAGGAGAGTGTGGCAGCTCACATTATGATCAGAAATCAGAGAGAGAGAGGTCTCCACTTGCCAGATACCAATATAATACTCCAAAGCCACTCCCCAATTCTCACCTCCTCTATCCATACCCTACCACTTCAGCTACCACTCAGTTAATCCCGATCTGGGGATTAATTCACTGATTGGGTTAAGGCTCTTTACAACCCAATCATTTCTCCTTTGAACCTTCTTGCACAGTCTCACATGTGAGATTTTGGGGGACACCTCACAACCAATCCATAACACCTAGTGCTAGACTCTTTCTTGAAACAATACACATGCTTCATTTGATGGAAACCATGTTCTGTCTAACTGGACCCTCAGGGTGCACACAAAAGACTGTCATCCCAGGATATCCAAGTGCATCCCCACTCAGTCCTGTCCAGCTGCTGTTGATTAAGCCATGATTGGTTGTGTCTAAGGAAAATGGCAATTTAAGAAAATCACTTGGCCCTCTCCGTTTCTTTTTATTTCATTCAATATTTGCTCCATTCTTTTTTTGCAAGTCAAATAATGTAAAGAAGAAGAGAACATTCTTGAATGCATTTTCCCATGGAGAAGGGCCACCTGTGTAACATCATCAAATCATAGTACCATGTTATTGGCAGATTTCCTTTGCAGAGACACAAAAACCAACATTCTCGCCAGTGTTAAGAAGAAAATGAATGGCTGAATCATATTGGCTAGATAAATGGCTAACAAATTCATACATTTTGTGACTGAATAGGTGGGATACATAAAAGGTATAAACTCATTATCATGACAAAAACAGCCCATTAAAAATAAAATGCTTGTTTAGGTCAGAACTCATAGCCAGTGGTATTGAGGTCAAGTGCTTATGAAGGGAAACTGACAGTTTTTCTGCAGAGTGTATATTCTTCAGAGTTTCCCTACCTTTGCAGAATTCCTTCTTCCTGCCAATCCCCTTTCACCTGGTGTGAAAACACACTGTCCAACACAATGTGCTAATTAAAACTCTTCCATGTGGCCTGAGTTGTCTTTAATGAAGACTTAAGGAAAATTATGTTTTTCTTGGATCACCATGAGATATTTGTGAAAAAGCTATCAAGATTACTTGAGAGACACAATCAAAGTGTGTACTGTGTGTCAGGTACTGGGGAGAGCTAGATGATTAAAGGCCAGTTTCTATTCTCAAGGACTTTGTGGCCCAGGGGGAATCAGCATGCAAATATATGATCATAAGATGATATGCAACTTGAGATATAGAGGACTTTGGGAGCACAGGCAAAAGAGCAATTTTTTATTCATTCTCACATTTATTGAGCACCAACTATGAGCTACACAGGCACCGGGTGGTGAGGAAAAGTGACATTAAAAATAAATTAAAAGATCAAAGGGAAGAGAGGTCCATATTCTAGCTCTCCTCACCCTTGGAAAAGTGTTCCTTTTTCTAGGAAAGAAATAGTGAAAGAAATCTTTTGATCTCTGTCATGTAAGTATATTCTGGATTATACTTTTTCTAACCGCTCTTACCTTTGATTCTGAATACATGTACATATCCAATTAACAAACTAGAAAATTCAAAAAAAGGTTCAACAATTTTTCTGAGCATTTGCAGTTATTATAGACATCAATTTCCTGACCAAATAAATGCAGAGTTGCCTGTAGTTAATAGTTTCTGTATATATGCATGATACAATCTAATGATGAGTTTTTAATTAGACTGTAATACAACGAACTTAACTCTAAATCTGTTTTAAAGTTAGTTTTTTCTTTTCTTTTCTTTTTTGCTAAATTAAAATGTTCTTTAGTATTTGCAGAGTCTTAGGATATTCATCATATGTATCAATAACAATATTGTCATGGAAATATAGTCTTATGGTGAATTGTGTATTTTAGAAAAAACTCGAATCCTAGATAAAGTCTTTTCATAACAAGCTTTCCCTGTAGAATGTTGAAACATTATTATACTATTATTTTTCTCATTTTACAGATAGGTCAACAGAACACAAAAGATTAAGTGACTTGCCTGGGGTTATGCAGAATAACATTACGAGCAAAGCCAATACTATATCCCAGGTTGCCCAAGTCTCAGTCTGTGAGTCTAATCAGAAAATTTCTACTTGATTTACCAAAAAATTGTGCCTAATTTTTAATTGATTTCTTTTAATAAATTTCTAGCTTTTAAATATTCTAACATCATTCTGTTTACTTCTCAGTTGAAAAACTTCACAGTTTGAGGTAATCAATCATTATTGAATATCTATTAGGTGTAGAAGGGCCAACTACAAGACAGGCAGAAATATTGCCTTCCTCAAGGAACTTATGATATAAATATTGATGTACAAGATCACTTTGACATGGGGTACAATGATTATAATAATTAGCATGAAAACTTATTTATTGTTCTAACCAGTGAAAGCATTATGGTTCAGAATGCACTATGAAGTTCTTCCGTCTTTGATCTTAGAGTTGGTATGATATTGACAAAAGGATAGAAACATAGACCAATGGAACATAATAAAGAGTCCAAAAATATACCCATGTGTCTATAGTGATCTGGCATGCAACACAGGTGTCACTATAAAATTCTGGGAGAAAAGGGTAATTTTCAATAAATGGATCTTAGTTACAGGTTTTCATATAAGGAATGAACATACTTGACCCCTACATCATATCATATGCAAAAGAAATATGGCATAATATAGTCTTAAGCATGAAAGGCAACACCTTCTAATATTCTAACATCATTCCTGTTTACTAGAAAGCATCTAGAGATGACCTAGGGGAATGACTCCATGTCATTGGGATAAGCAACTTTTTTTTTTTAAATAGAACTCAAAAATACTGACCATGCAAGAGATGATTAAAATGGCCTTTACTAAGATTAAGAACTTTTATCTATCAAAAGTGATTATTAAGAGATTAAAAAAGTAGTCAGACATGGGTGGTAAATATAGTACAGTGCATACATCTGACAAAGAACTCTTTT
Organism: Marmota marmota marmota; assembly: GCF_001458135.2. Lineage (NCBI taxonomy): Eukaryota > Metazoa > Chordata > Mammalia > Rodentia > Sciuridae > Marmota > Marmota marmota. Next base: position 21,315,427 of record NW_025999977.1, on the reverse strand, counting down.
CAAAATATGTAATACATTTAAAAATTCTTTTCTAAAAAAGATGATTGAACTAAAAGTAAGAGGGACAAAATCTTTGAAGACTATATATATATATATATGGCAAATCTGTGTAAGAAAATGTGCTCAATATCATTAGTAGTAAAAAAAATACACATTAAAACACCAGTGGAGATACCACTTTAACCCCACCTGAAGTTCTGACTCAAGAGCAATGATAGGAGCTTGGGGATGGAGCTCAGGGGCAGAGTGAAAATGTATGGAGCCCTAGGTTCAATTGCCAGCATTCCCTAAAAAAATTAAAAAGAGGTGTGATAGTGTCATGTGTTGATGAGGATGCAGAGCAACCGAAACTCTTCTTATGTTTGGTGTGGCTATAAATTGGTACAACTGTATTAGAAAACCTTTATAATATCTACCAAAGCTGAGTATAAATATATATACATAAGAGCCAACAAACAGAAGCAAGTTCATGATAGACTTATTCACCTAAATGCCTATCTGTGGTAGAATGAGAAGATAAATTGTGTGGTGGAATACTACAGAGCAATGAAAAGAATGAACTACAACTGTAGTAGGTTGAAGCCAAATGCCTGAATGACTCTCACAAATATAGTATATATAGTAAATATACCCTCAAATAAATAAATACGAATTTCACATGAAAGTAATACATATTGTTTGATTTCACTTGTATAAAATTTAAAAACAGGCAAAAATAATCAACTGTGATAGAGGTTGGAGAGTGGTCATCTTTGGATAAGTACATGGACAAAGAGCAGTCTGTAGGAAGTTTCAGAAAATATGAGCATAGGAAGTGTTTTGATTTTCTTAGTGGTGGCTATAGGTGTACATACACGTATAAAATTCATCAAGTCACAGTTGATCAATTTATGCAATTTACTGTGAGTTTTACATTATGTGGTAGATTGACCACTTTTCTAAGATGTCCACATGCTGGTCCTTGAAATTTGTGAATATGTTCCTTTACTTAGCAAAACGGATCAGGTGAAGGACATTTCTATGGGATTATCCTGGCCTGTCCAAGAGGGCCCAGTCTCCTTAAAAGAGGAAAAGGATGACAAAAGAGTGGTCGAGAGACCAAGCACAAGAAAGACTCCACACGGCACTGCTGGCGTTGACGGAGGAAGGGCTGACCCTCTCCTCCAAGTGCCAAGGAAGGTGGGCAGCCTCAAAGCTGAAGTCAAGGAATAGATTCCTTCCCAGAACTTGTGGGGAAGAGAGTAGCCCTGAGCATGTCTTTATTTCACTTCAGTGAGACTCTTACAGGACTTCTGACTGCCAGAACTAGAAAATGATACATTTGTGGCTATTTGAAGTCACTGAGTATGTGGTAATGTGGTAATTTATTATAGCAGCAATAGAATTAACATACCTCAAAAAATGAAAAAAATGCTATTTTTTTTTTTTGTACCGGGGATTGAACTCAGGATCACTCAACCACTGAGCCATATCCCTAGGCCTATTTTGTATTTTATTTAGAGATAGGTTCTCACTGAGTTGCTTAGCACCTCACTTTTTTTAATATTTACTTTTTAGTTGTAGTTGGACATGGTACCTTTATTTTTATATATTTATTTTTTTGTAGTGCTGAGGATTGAACCCAGGGCCTTGCACGTGCAAGGCGAATGCTCCTCCCATCTCAGCCTCCTGAGCTGCTGGGATTACAGTTGTGTGCCACCGTGCAGACGGCGGGGGAGAAAATATTCTTATTTCTTCTTTATGAAGGGCCTCAAAAGTGAGACTTGCCTGCTTCCCATAAACCTGGTTCCTCCAACCCTGGAGTGCCCACAGGACTCTACTTTGCAACCATTCGTCTTATTTTAGCTGAGATCCACACCAGATCATGAGTTGTCAGAGAGCATCTTTATATTCTCCACTGTTCACATGCCCGACACTATGCATATGTGCATTTTATATACTAGGTACTCTATGCATGTTTAGTAAATTAAATTAAATTGAACCATTTATCTGTATGAGAGGCAGTGACTAGGACAGACACCCTCCCACTAATGTGTTCTCTTAGCCTACTTAGCAAGCTTTCCACTGCAAAGATACATTAACGATAGTGGTTCTGAATAATGAGTCTGGGGTTGTTTAAAACAGCAGGCTGGCATCAGATGAAACATTCCCATATCATTCTAGATTAAATAAAACATTTACCATTTCATGCTTTCTTTCCTGGTAATTTTGGCTTGTCCTTCACGTTAGTGATTTGTTCCACATGGCCACTCGTTTAGGATAATAACAGGCCAAGAGGCGTGACAAAAAGAGACAGGGCCATACCTGATCACTGATATTCCATTATACACCCTTGAGCTGTGGGCCTGGTAAAACTGTCACTATCTTAAAATAAAGGAACTGTGCTTGAGTCTACATATTAGAAATTCAGCGATTCTACTGGCAGTGATCAAATTGTATAGCAAGTGGGGAGACATAGTTATAAAGGGAGGCCAGAGTCAAAATGAACTGCTTTTGTGTGTCCACTCAAACCACAAATATTTTCAACACCTATTATATGTACAGCCCTGTGGTGTACACTACAGAGGGTATGCGGAAGAGAAGGTAGAATCTTTAGACTTCAAATGAGCATAATGCAAGCCAGGCACATCTGTGTATGCCTTTAATACCAGCTACTCGGGAGGGTGAGGCAGAAGGATCACAAGTTCATGGCCAGTCTCCTCCGAAACTTAGTAAGACCCTGTCACAAATAAAAGATAACATGGGTGGGGGATGCAGTCCTCTGGTAGAAAACCCATGGGTTCAATTCCCAGTACTGGAAAAAAATAATATGAATTAAATACAGTGAAGGAAATAAAACAGTTAAGAAAAGTAACATAGGAAAGGTACCAGTACATTCTCTAAAAATGCAGAAGAGGGAGAATTTCACCAGGAAGCCTTTGGGGAACAGGTAGAAATAAAAGTAGGAGTGGCATATCAGCATTAAATGTAGAAAGCTGATGCATGGTGCTGATGTGCCCAGGACCCTCCAGAAACAATTCCCAGCCCAAGTGGCCTAGAGCAGTTACTTAATTAACCTCAGCACTATCTACATTCAGCCCTGTGCAATTTCTCATCGTGGGGGCCATGGGCATTGTAGGATGCTCACCAGCATCTTGGTCTCCACTGGTTATTCCGTTTACCATGGAGTTATGACAGCCCAGTGTCCTCCGACAGATGAAAACTGCAGCCAGCCGGGAACCACCATGCTGGAGTAAAAGTTCACAGGGTGGGAGACATGTGAATTACCTGCAGACAGCGAGTGTGAAATTTGATTCTACATACAATAGGAATGACTGAATGCATTTGTGTTAAAGAATGCAAGCCAAGAAATGCTTGAAAATAATTTATCCGACTGAAGTACCTAAGAGAAATTTGGGGGTGGGGATGGGGGGAGATGGGCATTCTGGAGAAAAGAAAGAAGAACTCAAAAGCTGTCAATCACAATGTCCAAGCATGAAATGATGAGATATGATGGCAACAAGACTAAGGAGCACTCAGGTTTGGTAGGTGTTCTCAATGTCTGGAATTTTCAAAGTACCTTTATATTTAGATCAGCATTTCAATACCGCACTTTAGGTTTTATTTGAATACTAAGTTCTCAGAGATGTTTCGCCTGTTATAGGAAAATGAAGCAGCAGAAGTCCCAAGCACCCGCTCATGGGCCTCCCTGGAGAGAAGAACAGCCACAGGCTGCATCTGAAGCAATCTGTAGCCTGGGAGCCTTGGCTGGGAACACTCCACGGCCTGATGTTTAGAAAATGGAGAGTAGCAGCCCAGGACCAAGCATGTGGTGCGAATCCTCGGGGACCATCCTTCAGGCCCACGGAAAGGAAACTAACAGTAACTTCTAAGCTTCCAGAAGCCTCCTGGGCAATAAACACATTTTTGCTTTCACTCCATTCTCTCTATAAATTTCAAATTTATATCTAATTATGGCAAAAATACATTTTTAACAAGTTTTTGTTCCCCCCTAGTGAAATGGCAAGAAGAAAAGGGAGAAAAATGTATCCTGGGCCATTTTCTAATATATTTTTCTCCCTTTTCTGATGGCCGTTTCCTAAGCTTACAGTATCAGGTAAGAATATTATAAAAAAGCTGTGGGTGTGCCAGAACTTCATGGAGGACACTTCTTTAGTGATTTGAATGCAACACTGAAACTGCATGGGTAGATGTCCATATTTAGGATACACCAATAGAATTCGAGACATTTCTTCAATAGATTAAAAACTTTAATAAAGGCAATGGTCACTTCATATAGACCATTATTTTCCATTTCCTCACTTAATAGAGTGATGGGTAAATAAAAGCTTTCAAATTGGCTCCTGCCTGAAATTAAATTCACCGTGACTCATCAGTAAAATGATCTGTCAAAAGAATAAAGTTTCTCAGGGTCATGGAATCATATCACAGGTTAAGGAAATATTCTGCCTAATAAAGATTCAGTGCTTGGAGCATGGATTCAAGAATTAGACAGGTGGATTAGAATCCTCCCTTCACCTTCTTCTAGGTCCATGACCTTAGGTTTTTTTTTAAATCCTCTGTTTCCTAGTTCCCTTGCTTATAAGATGGAGCTAAAATAGGGCCCACCTCACAGAGAGAAGAATTAGTAGCATTACATATAAAATACATAAATACTTAGTAGACAAAAACTATTACTGGAATGCTGTATGCAAATTAAATATAAAAACAAATATTTTAATAATATTTTAGTAGTTATCTTTACATTTTTCACATTTTAAATGAGCTGAATATTGGCAGGGATTCCCTAGGAAATTCTTTGGGACCATGAAGACTCACCTTTTGAATTATTATTTAGTGGCTATGGATCTCAATATATTGATTTGCTGGAAGTGGAGAATTTCCCCAATCATGGATCATCTAGCAGTCAGAAAAAATAGGAAGAGCAAGATCTGTGGTCAGACCTCAGTTGTGACACTGATTAGTTCAATGACTCTGTCTCGCTGAGCCTCATGTCTTTCCTTATTAGGAAATGACAACTATCTCTCTTGTTAAGCGAATTAATGTGTCTAAGTTATCTACTGTGGTTTGAGTCTAAAGAAGTGTTTAGTGTCTCATTTTTCTGTCTCAAGTGACAAGATTTTGATCTGCATGACCACATGGGGTTCTTCCTGATCCTAGAAAATATAAAAAAATAAGAATTTTGGGTGCAAAAAGTTCTCATTCTCCATATAAATGCAAAAATATTTCCATTTCAATGACTATCAATCTCTAAAGCATGTCTCTCAGTCACCTTTATTTTTTTCATCATACATATCAAGTAAATGGGCTTGATTCAAGTGGGATGCAGAGCTTGCTGGTGGGGGGAACACAAGAAAATACAGTCCTACATTATAATTTTTGAGGAAGAGGCATTTATGTTTTGTAGAGATCACATCCATGGCCCATGAAACTCTCACTTTTTTTAATTGACTATAGAATGCAGACATACTGTCAAAGGATTTAAACCAATTTTATATAATCACTTTTTTGAGCTCTCATTACTCCTAGAAGATTCATATCTGCAGCTGATTTGGAAAGAATTGTAACTAAAATATCAGAGCTGTAGCTCATATTGAAAAGTTCCTCTCTATAGATTGTTATTTTTTTCTGACACTTCAAAGCCTAATGCCAGACAAAAATAAAAATCTCATTTTGCATCTGCCTCTTTAAATGTGGGCTTTTAACTGTTATAATTCCTAAGCCTGGATTCACACATATCACCTTACTCCAAACAGAACATTGGGATTAATGGTGTAGTATTAAAAGCAGAAACAAAAAGCAATTGCTTTGGGAGACACTTAAGTATAGTAATACCTAGAAAAATAAAAGGCTTGATACATAGCTGAAAAGCTACTTTTGCATTAGTTATTCCATGCGATAATTTTGAAAAGTAATAGATCAGTCTTCCACTTACTGGCTTTTGGAAACTATGGATGCAATTTATGTGTTTAACCCTTGCAAATCCAATTTATATTGGATTCATTTACTGTAGCATTGAAAATCAATAGAAAAGACCAGACCAAATGTCTCTATCTCTTCAGCTTTTGCTAAATACCATGCTTCCTGACAATGGAATTTCCAGATTTCTAAGATATACAACACTCAACCTGTACCAAGTCCTCATATAACATACATTTAAAAATACTGTCCAGACACTGGATTACAAAGAGAAAGAAGAAATGATACTTGCCCTTATGTACTAGAAAGAAGGGAAGATGTAATCAACTAAAAGCAAACACAGACGCTTCAAAGCACAACCGATAGAAAATTGATGTCTAACCTCAGACCAGTTGAAAAATAACCAGAGACTACTGGTTCCCTTCTGCAGGATCTTGAAACTGCTATGAAATGAATAAGGAGGCTAATGGGTTTCAGAACAAGTTCAACAAACACAATTAAAACACTGTAAAATACTTTGGGAATAAGATGATTAGGACATGTGTTTGGGAGTTGGAGTGGGGCTGAAGACCAAGAGAAGGATGAGGGAATATAAAATACACTGCATCAATGGGGTAGGGAACCTTGGGGTTTACCAGATATAATTTTCTAACCATGTCCTTTCTTTTATATTATATTACTTTAAAGGGATCCTCACTTGCCTGATTCAGTCTAGTACCAGATTCAGTCTAGTACCAGCCATAGGCAACAAGCACCTATCAGCATAGAAGTGGAATGGGATAGATAGATGCTACACTAATGACTGTAGACATGCTGCTCTGTCCCAGACCATCCTTAGCCCTCTCCCTAATCCTTCCATCCACAACCAGTGTAACCGATTGAATATAAAGAATGGTGGAGGACCCTGGAGAAGATATTACCTGGGATTGAAGTATTAGGAGATTCCCTGGAGTTAGGGAATACCTTGAGAAAGGTGAAAGAGAGGTAAAAAGGAGAAGTTAAAATTATAATCTCAACAAATGTGCTGTAAGATTGGGTGGAGAAGCTGTTTTAGAAGATACCAAGAAGACACAGATCAAACGTTCTGCTATGAAAATAGGGGCTTTAGGCTATCTGAGGACATGTTTCTTAAAGGAATAACTATGACTGATGTGTAATCTATCTACCTACCTATCTATTATCTTTCTATTTATGATCATCGTTTATCTGTATTTTTATCAAAAGAACCATATAATGACCATAGAAATTGGCCTAAGTACATACAGCAAGTGAGGAAACATTAATTCAAGAAAATCTACTAAATTTCAGAAGAGTCAGACTAAGTCACTTGAGTCACAGCTTACTTTTGTTCTAATTGCACCCTGTTCAGCATTATAGAAGCTCTACTCCATGTAGCCAAGAAGACAAGGCTTTCTTTTCCCTTAGTCCTCAGTCAAGGGATATGAAATGTTATGGAGAGGATCAGGACACTGGCATTTCTCATCAAGTTACAGAGGCAAAATTCCTGGGAAGTGTGGGTTATAGGCCAGGGACTCCCTTCTTCCACCAAGCCCAATTCATAAAGTGGAGTCTATCCGAGGGATGGTAAGTAGAGAATACTTGAGCCCAGTTACCCTTGCCTTATCTTGCTTGTAGGGCCTATGTTCTCTACTGAGGCCTGGGCCCTTGTCCTCCTGCTATTGCTAGTACAGTGGGGATACTATTTGAGAGAATTCAGTTTTCAAAGTAAGATAAAAGTAAAATAAATCCTAAAAAAAAAAAAAATTAGGAAGAGATCTACATCCTGATATGTGATAGTAAAATTCCTGAAAGTCAAAGACAAATTTTGAAATGAGCAAGAGAAAAACCATTCCTTATGAATAAGAAAGGCTTAACAAGCAGAGCAGCTGACTTCTCGTCAAAAACAGTGGAGGCCAAAATGCACTGGAGGACACATTCAAGTTCTGAAAGAAAACAATACTCAATCCAGAATCTTCTATCCAGCAAACATATCTTTTGAAAACAAGGAAAAATTGAGGAAATCCCTGATGCACAAAAACTAAAATAGGTCATTCCTTGAAGACTCACCTTGCAATAAATATTTTAAATACTAGTACATACTAAAGGACAATCTTTAGGCTGAGAACAAGTAAACAGGTGGTGGAAATTCAAATCAGATAAAAAACAGAGTGTCGGCATGCTTAATTATATAATTATATATATACACACACACACACACACAGCTCCTTCTTTCAACTGATTTGAAATAACTTTATAAAACAATATGCATATAATTAGTCTATTACATATAAAAATGAAGTATGTTTGATATTACTAGCACAAAGAAGGTGGAGCAAGATCTGTTGGAGAAAGAAATGACATGAGATGGTAACTTGAATCCACAGAAACAAAGAATCATGTGAGATAATCACTATTATTATAACAAAACCTATACATATATCCTCTCTCTCTCGGCAGCTTCTTTTATAGCCATATCATGAAATAATTATAAAAATGTATTTTGAGGTTTGTAACATACATAGCCATCATATTTTAAACCAAATAGTACAAGAAAAGGAAAAAGGAGAAGAGGAATAGAGCTCTATGGGATTAATGATTCCTATATCTCACTGGCACTGGAAATATTTTTATATCAGTTTAAGTCTGATTTTGCTCCTATGAATATTTACAGCAATTTAGTTTTGCTGCTGAATAAGTTATTTTAAAACACTTTCAGTTTTCAGAGATTTTGAAATTTTAGGATTGTGAATAAGAGACTAGGATTAAATATAAGAGATACACTTAGAAAGTATGGAAATATAAGGATGAAAAATTGTATATCAGAAACAAAACAATTCTGAGAAAATGAAAGTGAAATGATCTACTGTTATATTCTCTTAGTAGGGCAATGGGATGATAGGTTAAAATCAAACATCTGTAGCTCCCCCCAGAGTATCAAATTAGATAGAGTGAAAATTGACCAAATTATGGGCAGGTAGATAAGTCAGCAATTACAATTACAGATTGCAGTTATCTTTCTTGATAACTCTTAGGTCAAGCAGAAAACATACAGTGGGGTAAAGAACACCTGAATAACACAATGAACTCAATTTAAATGCATAAATTTATAAATACATATAAATCTAGAATTTAAAATTTATAAACAGAATATTCATTCTTACAAATTATGCATATATGGCAATTTTATTAACAGAAATTGATGATATATTAAGCTACCTATTAAGATACAGAAAGACAATGAGTGGATGTAAATTTTTGATAATTTTGATCACATGGAAAAGAATGGACCTTTACCTTACATTATATAGAAAGTAAACTTAAAATGGATCAAAGACCTAAATGTAAGAGCTAAAAATATCAAACTCTTAAACAACATGAGATGAGCTTCATAACACTGAACAGGGTAATGATTTCATGGATGTTACACCAAAGGCACAGTCAACAATAACAAAATGACAAATTGTACTTCATCAAATGTAAAACAGCTTAGCATCAAAAGACAATATCAACAGGGTAAACAATAGCCTGCAGGATGGGAGACAATGTTTACAAATCACATGTGATGAGGGATTAATATCCAGAATATATTCAGAAATCCTAAAAATCAATGACAATAACACAAGCAATCCAATTCACACATTACTAATATTCAGAATTATGTGAAAGCAATGAGATCTACCACCGCACATCTATTAGGATGGCTATTGTCAAGAAAAATAAAAATAACAGTGTCAGCCTGGAAGTGAAAACCTTGTGCACTTTTAGTAAGAATGTAAAATGGTGCAACTCCTGTGGAAAGCAGTATGGTGTTTCCTCACATATGAAACATAGAATTACAATTCAATCCGGTAATTTTGCTTCTGGGTATGCATAAAAGAATTGAAAACAGGATTCAAACAGGTATTTACACACCCATATTCACAGCAATGTTATTGCAACAGCTGAAACTAGAAACAGTTCCAATATCCACTAATGGGTAAACAAAATGTGGTATATACATAAAATGAAGTATTATTCCACCCGCAAAAGAAAGAAATTCTGATACATGCTCTCCTGTAGATGAAGACATTACACTAAATGAAAAAATCCAGACAACAAAAAACGACAAATACTGTTTGATTATACTTCAGTGAGGTACCTAAATCTGTGAAATTCATAGAGACAGTTCTTGGTTTATCAGGGGCTAGGAAAAATGAGAAGTGGTTAGTTATTGTTTAATGAATGCAGATAGATAAAGACTTTCTGGTGATGGATAATGATGATGACTGCACAACAATGTGAAGATGCTCAATGCAACTAACTGTATGCTTAAAATTGCTAAATGGTAGATTTAATGTTACATATATTTTACCATGATTTTTAAAAAGAGAAAAAAAGCCTCAATTAATTTCAAAGAATCAACAACATAAAGAACACGTTTCCCGATCAAATATAAAATTTAAATTGATTAAAAAAGCATTGCTAACCAAAAAAATCCCATTAATTTTTGAAATCAAATAACCTCTTACTAAGTAATACTTTAAGAAAATAACATAAAGCAAAAGCAAAATTAAAAACACTGAAGCTAAGTGACCAAGCAATCAATGTCAAACTTTGTAGAAAACAGCTAAAGCAGTTAGTAATTATTTGTTGAAATTCAAACACTAGAAAAGTTGGATATAACAATCATGAAAAAACAGTGAAAGCAATGATCTATATTTTTACACCAGGAATTAGAAAAACAGCAGAAGATAAGAAGAAAAGAAATATTAGATTTAAGGCCAGAAATCAAGAAAGCTTTACAAATCCACTTAAAGATGATTAACAAATGAATAAGCTGATCCTTCAGAAATGATCAGCTTTTTTAATGTGATAAAAAATTTCAGCAAGACAAAGGAATAAAGTTGATACAAATAAATATTCAGAGTATTGAGACATAGAAATATCTACATATAAAAGCAGTATAAAGCAGCTATCATGAATAACAATAAAATAATTCATTTGAAAAATCTAATAGTTGCTTGCAGAAGACATGGTGTGTGTGTGCATATATATATATATGTATATATATATAGAAACTATTATATATATTATATATAAAATATGTATTATATATAAATGTTTTATATGTATGTATAAAATATGTATTATATATAAATGTATTACATATATGTATATGCATTATATATAAAACTATAGATAGTAGTTCTAAAATTTAAAGAAAATATGAATCAGAAGAATAAATATTTATAGAATTGAAATGGAAATTAAAATACTTATTTTGAAAGTTAAACTGAAATAACTTTGTGATTTGAGTTCTATAAAATTTTGAAGAACACATGATCCTCTTTTTAAAAAATATTTATTTTTTAGTTATAGGTGGACACAATATCTTTGTTTTATTTTTATGTGGTGTTGAGGATTGAACCCAGTGCCTTACTAGGCAAGTGCTCTACCTCTGAGCCACAATCCCAGCCCCACATGATCCTCTTTTAATGAAGATTTTAGCAGAATAGAGAAAAAAAGAGCATGAATAAGATAAGATAATCCAAAAAGGTAAAGCCAATTTTTAGAGATGTATATAAATGAAACAAATCCTAAGTGAAATGTTTAATACCTGAGAATGAATTTCACATGGATATCACAATCAAGAAAGATTTATCATAAGAATGCAGCCAGGGCTCAAGTCATCAAATGAGTTATTTTCTCCCTTACAAGATAAGGAGAAAAACAGATGATCATATCAATGATATAAATAAAGCAATTGAATATTCAAAAAATATCATTATTAAAAAAAGAAGAGAAAAACCAATGTAATGCTTATAAAGTCAGAAATAGAAGGTAAATTTCTTATCTTGATAAAGGTTATCCAACAAATATCACACTTAATGAAGAAACTTTGGACATATTCCCTTTAAGGTCAAAAATATGACAAGAATGCTTGCTACCATTCATACTAATTAATAGAGTTCTCTCTTTCCCTGTGTGGTGTATATGTGTGTGTACTTACACCGTATATGTATGCAGAGTCACCTGTGATCGTGTTCTTCTTGGATCACCTGTTTACCTGATGAATGAAGAAAGCAGTGTATAAATATATGGCTGTTTTAACCCCAAATACTGACTGCAGTATTCATTTCTAATTCCCTCCTGAGATATCTGAGGCTTTGGTGGCCTGCATAGCCGTTTAACTTCTCCCTCTCTTGTATGCTGGTTTTTCCTGTTTCCTTTTATAGATGTGGATCCTCTTATGAACACCTTGAACTCCTAACTTTCTCCAGAATGTCCTATGAGCAAACTTAACTGAAGAGAAGATATGATCATTGACACAGAAAACACAATGGAATTAATAAGAGAGTTCAGAAAAGTTGCTGACTAGAGAGCATTGGTATTTTTAAAAAAATAATCTTCTGATGACAATTTTAAGATTGAATTTTTCACCAATAACTATAAAGAGTACATCAAATATATAAAATAAATATTTGAAAGAATTAGCAGAAAAGACCATCAAGACTTGAGAAGACAAGATAAACCAACTTTTCCTTCATACATTTGCAAATTTATTATGAAGACAACAAGTGAGACCAAGAAGCAAGAATAAATTAGCTGCTAAAAATTAGAGAATCTCAGCAGAAATTTTATCAGTTCCATTTTTAGTAAAAAACAAAATCCGTATCTTGAAGAAATGATATAAATATCTATTACAAAGCCACAGTTAGAAAAAGCTGCATTTCACTAACACAAGAGCCAAACAATAGACAATAGGGTAAGATAGAAAACCTAGAATTGGACCCATAAATTAAGAGGATCCAGTCTATGATATGAAAGGTATCACACATTTGTGAGGTAAAGAATGACTTTTTGAAAAAATGATATTGGAAAAATAGGTTAACGTCTATTAAAAAATCATAAAAACATAATTGACCTCAATCTCTCTCCTGGACCCCAAATGGATTAGAGGCTCAAATGTATAACTCCCAAACTAACAGAAAAAAATATCAAAAAATATTTGTCATTTTGAGATGATGTTGAAATTATCAAAGAAAAGTCTAAAAGAAAAATATAGGCAAGGAGAGAAACTGATTAACCTATCTTACATTCAAATTATACCATTCTGTTCTCTTAACAAACTAAGTTATCAGCTTTGTGACAAGATTTGAAGGGGACATTTGCTCCATTTAAACAGACAGTGTTTGATATCTAGACTTTCCAGAAAGAACACTCTGAATAAGTAAATGACAGGGAATCCAATAGAAACTTGGAGAAAACGTATGAACAAGCAAATCACAGACAGACCAGTGTAATGACAGTGAGGAAAAAATAGGAATAGCTCATAGTATAGTCTCCATAATTAAGTATTTTACACACATTAATTTATGAAGCACTCATGATAATCCTCTGAAGGAGGTTTCATTATAAATGTATAAATAAGTACCTGACTTCATTAATATCCTCGGAAAGACAAATAAACCAATTAAATGCCACTTTACAAGGATCATTTTAGAACAAAAATAAAAAAGGTCAAAAGTATCAAATGCTATTGACAACATGAGGAAAACAGAAATGCTCATGCACAGCTGTGGTATTTTGGATTGAAGTATCTATTCTTGAGAACAATGGGTCAATACTCAATGAAGCTAAGTCCTGGTTCTGTGAGCTACAGTCAGAGCCCCTCCCTTCATGCCCCAGCTCCACAGTGAGACACGTACAAGAATACCCATTGCAAAATGGTTTATGGTAGAAAGTAGGTAAGAAGAACATGGATATTTCTCACTATAAACAGGGTAAGACTCTATAATATGTTCCTGTGGTCGGGGCCCAAGCAGTTAAGGTATTAAACCTCTGTATATGAGCATGGATGAAAGTTATAAAAGTTGGAAATAATGAAATGTATACAGAATACCTTTTGTGGAAAGAAAAACACACATACTTAGCATGAACTTTAAGTTCCATGTATAGTGAAATAAGTCTGTCAAGATGGATTTGGTGATTATATACTCAATATACTGGGGTGGGGGCCTAAGCAGAGAGGAGGATGGGAAAAATAGAAAATGAGGAAGGGGAATTGCATGAGTGAGAGGGAATGGATAGGAAGGATGAAAGAAATTTCATCACAAACTAATTTAATCTAGGAATTGTATTATCTCATATACTTGGAAGGTGTAATGCAGAGGCTCGGTCTGCTTCCCTTTAGGAGGCTCTGGGTATGCCCTACTGTGTGTCAAAGTCAATCTTATGCTGGTAGCAAGTTGGCTGCAGCATCTCTAGTCCTACATGTGTCCTCAAATGTTCAGAAGACGAGAGATGATAGCTTTTTGGAATTCTAGAAGACAGAATTTTTCTGAAAACTATAATAGACCACAACCCTCATCTCAGTGAGGCAAATTTGGTTACATGTCGTTTTCTGAAATGATCACTTGGCAAGGTGATGGATTCTCTTCTTTATAGAGAATTTGTTCCTTGAATGGAACTGGAAGTGGGGTTAGCTTCCCTGAAGGCAATGGTTCTCAACTGGGGTAGTTTTGCCTCCCAGAGGACAGTGACAATGCCTGATGACATTTTACAAAAATACAGGGAGTAGGTAGATCCCAGAGGTGCTGTTGAAAATATGTTAGGATGCAAAGGGCAGTCCCTCCAAACACACAAGTGCTCACTCCAAATGTCACTGTTCTTTTCTGAGGCATGTGAGCTGTAAGTGAGAGTGATGAATTACTAAAGAATGTCAGTAGAGCTTCTGTATAGAAAGAAGCAAACACAAATGATTATTGGCAAATAAAATGTTATGAAATCCTAAATAGAGGGAAAGACTACAGTGGAACAAAAATGGTGCCACTCCAATTGGTGGACATTATGAGTAGGTGAGTATTTTCCAGAATGTCTAAGGTAAGATGTCTAGGGGATGCTAAGGCCACAGTGTCTTAAGTTCTCTAGACATTGGTTCAAGTCTCAACTTTGCATTTTACTAGATATGTCAAATTTTCAAATACTTAATCCTTCTGCAAGTTTGCTAGTGCAGCACCAGTATCTAGAAATCAGTTGCATGTTTCAAATAAAAAATATAGCTCAAATATGAAATTTAAGAAAGATTTGATTTACAATAGCATCAGAAACATATAATCAGATCTAGAAGAATAATGAACACCTCTACCTAAAAAGTTAAAAATGTTATTAAGAAAAAAATTTAAACTAAATAAGTGGAAGAATATATTAATTTCATGTTTTAGAAGACTCAATAGTAAACAGACAGTCAAAGTACCATTCCACCCCCTCCTAAGTGGTCTGCAGTTTTAACTTTTGACTTCCTAGGATATGACATGTGTAAAATACAGTATTCATATCACTGTAGTGATGTTAGGTAGATAAGATAATCATGCAAGGAGATCACCACAGGGCTTGCCATATATTAACATTCAACAAATGCTAGACACTGTAATTATTAGTTCCATAGGCATTGATGCTTAAAATGATTTTTGAAAGAGAGAGGATTTTTTCAGGCATATATTATAGAGCTAGGCAGAGAATTATCTTTCCAAAATAATAGGCAAATCCTAGGCAAATCCTGAGCCATGAAGCTGTGTTCATTAAGGGAACCATTAGTATTTTCACTGGGTTGGAGTCAAGGTTGTACAGGAGTTAGCAATGTCAGCAGAGGCTGCAAGAATAGGAAGAGGGACCGGGTCAGTCACCTTGCCATACACCTATCATAAATTACTATTTATTTTGTAATAGTTTTAGGTCAATGCCTTCTTTTTCTTTAAAAACTTAATTCTTAGTCATTTTTTTTATCCTTGGATTTTTCTAAACAGACCAAGGACTCATCTGGAAAGTGGTTTAATTTGAAGTCAGGTAGCTGGTTGTAGGGAAATGCACCCCCTTACTACAGACAAGCCTTCATTCTGCAGTGATGGGGGACAATGTTGCTTATGCTACCTGAAATCCTTATTAAGAGATCTCATGGGGAAGGTAAAATCTTGGAATGACCTATGATTTCCAAACTCAATGGTCCCTTCCAGCATGGGATTTCTTCAAGGGATCCAGTGGTGTTATTTGGAGCACCATTTTGGAGACAAATGAGAAATAATCCCATGAGACTGAATTAAGGTCAGTGAGGTGTTCAATTTTAGTAAGACCAAGAAGGACACAGTGTTTTAAAAGTAGTCCAAGGTCATTTATAAAAATCTGCCTTTAAATGCATTCAATGGTGGAGAAAGAAATTACTAAAGATTAATGGGTTTCATTTTTCCTTAAAATTCTATTTTGCAAGGATAAACAAAATTGGGGGAAATGCAGCAGAATGGACATTATCTTGTATTTTCTTCCTGGATAATAGAGAATACAAATTTCAAAGCTGAAGGCAAAGACATTTGTCCTCTCAGCTCTGGGTGGGAGCAATATGCTCTATACTTCATTTCTATTCTAACCATCAAGTCTCCAACAGTTTTTCCTTAAAATAATAAAACGAAAATAAATTGCATTCAAATGCACAATGAAAGATAAGACAGATCTGGTTTGCTTTTGTTGTTATTTCTTTATAGTTCAAATATGTCTGCAATTCTTTTCTCAGAATGACAAGTGCTCATGGTATAAGATACTACGTCTCTTGGGTGGGTTGGCAATCAGCACATTGCTGTGATGTATTCAGAGGATAAAATGAGGTCAGGCAGGGACAGGGTCACATCAGTGTTCTTGTGCAGACTACATAGGGGACAAAACACACAACCTAATTGGGACTGGGGTCCACCTGTCACTCATCAGCATGGTGAAATGACACATCGTCCTCTGGAGCCCTTCCAGAGAATCCTCTCAGGATCGACATGGGTCTACTCTGTTCTTACACTTTTGAAATATCAATCTCAACCTAACAGGATAATAGTAAAAGTCAGGAATTTGATCTTCTTTTAAAAATTTCTTCATGTAACCTTCTCAGCAGTTGATTGATACTTAGAGATCACAGCATACATATTGAGGAAATGCACCCACAATCTATGTACAACTGGGATCAGGGCTGCTACTGATAGTGAATAGGAGCCCAAAGACACACATTCTGGGTTTCTTCAGGGATAGGGATGGGTGCATTTGTTTTCTAAGTGCTGATAATTTCTACACTTTTTTTTTTTTTTGGAAAAAAATCTATGCACTAACTTAAAACTAGTTTGCTTT
Organism: Marmota marmota marmota; assembly: GCF_001458135.2. Taxonomy (NCBI): domain Eukaryota; kingdom Metazoa; phylum Chordata; class Mammalia; order Rodentia; family Sciuridae; genus Marmota; species Marmota marmota. The sequence continues at coordinate 21,298,369 of NW_025999977.1, read as the reverse complement.
CTTCCTGTATCCTTCTTTCCCCAATATATCTGTCTGCCTCTTTCCCTCCCTCCCTCCTCCTCCTTCCTTTTCTCCTATCTCTCCTTTCCCCATCTTCCCTCTCTCCCTTCCTTCCTTTCTTTTTGTACTTGTTCTTATTAGTTATACATGAAAAAAGAATGTATTTTGACCATATTATACATATAGGGAGTATAACTTCTCATTCTTCTGATACTTCCTTTCTTTTTATTTTTCTTTTTCCTTTTTTCCCTATAAATGAAAATTTAAAATGTATGTAACTACATTACTTGACAACACAAATTAAGTAAAAATAATAAAAATTAAAATTGTTAAATTTTAGCTAGATCCAGATGCCTATTGTGAACTCTAAAATTCTGAGACTTGACCTTTTTTTCTTTCTTTTTTTTTCTCTTTGGTCTAAAAGGATATTAATTACTATTGACGCATTGTAACTCTTAATGGAATCTTGACCCCAATGGAATCAGAGAGAATAGAAAAGGAATAGATGTTTTGTAACAATATGATTCAGTGTTGAGCAACACCCCAACCACATGACTCTGATAAGTTTGCATCTGTTAGTAGCAGAACAGAAAAATACCAAACTGAAAGCGGTTATACAATGTTTATATAACCCTAGTTCTAGGATCAGTTTATAGCACACCTGCTGTTTATTTATTCAGCAAATACTTGTTGAGTGTGCGTTCTGGGCCTAGGCACCATTCTAAGTGCTGGTGGGACGGTAGAAGATTCACATTATAAAAAATAATAAAGCAAGAATGGGGATAGAGTGTTCTTGGGATGGGGGTGGGGAGTCTGGTTGCAATTGGTAAAGAATGTTCCAGACAGCAGAACAGCAAGCACAAAGTGCATATCAGCTCTGTTGGGGAAACAAAGTAGTAGACACTGGCAGGAGCAGAGTGGATGAGGAGGAGCAAACCACAGAGATGGGGACAGAGAGGTAGCTGGAAACTGGAGGGATGGTCGGTCATGCACAGCCCTGCAGCCCACTTGGGCTTTTACTTTGCAGAGTGGGATAACAAACTGCTGGATATTTGCTTTGACTGCTCAATACCTCCTTGCTATTCTGCTCTCCTCATATACACTGCCATACCCACTCTCCCTCAGGTGGTCTGCACTTTTAACACTTGATTTCCCATGCAATTGTGTCCTCTGGATTAGATCTGAATGCATACACCATGATGAGGTAGGGGTCTGATGGGGGGGCACTTCTTCAATGCAATTTCTGTTTTGAGTGGGTTTATGCCAGAGTTAGTTGGATTAAGACCCTGCTTTTGTATCCCATTGCAGAGTCAGGAAGAACAAAACCCTTTTGCAATTTCTATTTTACATACCCACATTCGGGTACATGGATTAGTTATCTAACCAGAAGGAGGAGGGGAAAAGTGTAAGGAAAAATGTGCAGAAGAGGCACATTAAAATAGCTCCAAATTTATGCAGAAATATAAACTAGGTGAAACTATATAAGATGAGTCAGAGTACAGCAATAAACTTTGTGATTTCTAGGTTGGGAAAATCAAGATCCTTTTAGATTAGGAAGAGTAATATCCTTGCAAATACTGATTTTCCATTGATTTAGATAATAAAAGTGTTGGTTGCATATTATGGTGATTTGAGGACAGTTGAAAGGCTTCCCTGGTTGCCAAGCACACCCCATTCTATTAGAGTGCAGGGAATTTGCATTGAAGAAACTGAATATTAAATGAGGCTGAGAGTAATGACTTAAAATTTCATAATAAGTCTGATATCAAAGCTGGAATTAATCCATCTGATTGATTGGTTCATTTCCCAGTGTGAGACAGGACCCAGCAAGTATTAGTTCAGATATAGAGGAAAAGGAGAAATTCAGGAAAAGTTCCTGAAAATAGTACTCTATTTATGTAGGTCTTCCTATTGGGAAGCCACAACTAATGCGTGCTTGCATGTGTGTGTGTGTGTGTGTGTCTGTGTGTGTGTATAGAAAAATAAACACTGTAGCACTGTAGGGTCTTGTTTTCCTCCTCAGTTCATAAAATGGTATGTATGTGGCACATAACAAGGATACTGAAAAATATATTTTAAATTAATCTACTAAGTAAACTAATGCTGAAAAGATGAGAGTAGGGAAAAGGTTGGTTACAAACATCTCTGTTGTAGGCAGAATTTTCACTAGAAGAAAAGTTACTAGCAGAAGGGACTTTCTGAGGGCAGGCACCAGGAAATGAAAAGGAAGAAAGCATGATAGGAGAGGGCTCATGAAACACAGATGATAGAGGCCTATTAGGACAGAGCCAGAATATAGAAAACAGTCTGTCTGAATATTCTGCAGACATGACCTTGATACCAAGAGCCCAAGTCTGGGTCAAGGTGTCCTTGGTCTCCTATTGCTTCAGAGTAAATAGAGGGCTGTGGTCTCCTCTGAAGAGAGTGTTCTTGTGGCGTAGTGTGTTTCGGAAGTTGTTCACATATGCAGAAGGAGGGAGGGAGGGAGGGAGGGAGAGGGAGAGAGAGAGAGAAAGAGAGAGAGAGAGAGAGAGAGAGAGAGAGAGAGAGAGAGATTGATTCTAAAAATCTGCTTTGTTAGCACTTCTAAATAGGTCATTAAGACGAGGGAATAGCCAATCCCTCTGTAAGGCAAGCTTAAATTTGTATGATGCTTGTCATCTGTTTACTTGATAATACATCTGAATCAACTGGAGAACTTTTCAAACTGTAGGTCTCTAATTCCACTATGATTTAGGTCTATTGAATTATAGACCTGAGAGTTTTGGTTTTGTTGTCATTGTTGTTATTATTATTTTATTTTTTATGAATCTCTCTAGATATTTCTGAAGTTGGCAAAAAAGAAGATACATGGGTAGGAGTCAGAGCCAGCTTTGGAAATTATCATATACCTGTAAACTTCATTACCTTCCTTTTAAAAATGGAAATACTGATAGTAACTTCCCTTATTCCATGTAATGCATATAATGTCCAATTCTAATACACACTGTACAGTTGATGCAGTTTTTCTTTGTCATACACCATCACTATCACCTTTGGTCCATTTTTCTTTCATTTGTTAACATGCTTGATGAAAATAGTTACCTGTCTCAAGGGACAAGGTTTAATGGTCAAAAGCTTGGGCTTTGAAATCAGGCATTTGGAAATCTTCATTGCCACCTACTTGCTAAGCAATCTATCCAAGTTCCCCGAAGTTAGAGTGTGTGTGTGTGTGTGTGTGTGTGTGTGTTTCTTCTCAGCTGATAAAGGAGGATGACAGCTATACCTATATCACAGGATTGGTAGGAGGGTTCATATGGCCTGATGTCTGCACAGAGTGAGTGCTCAAAGTTGGTCTTCACTAGTGTCGCACTACCATCCCAAACTAGGATTCCTGTGTGGTATAAAATTTTGTTTTAGGTGTGAAAGGAACATGCAACAAAAGGAATCAGTGGGAAAGTTCTGATTGATGATGATTTTAAGGGAAGTGACAGCACTCTTAGTTCCTGAAAATAAAATGTGTAAGCTTGGTAGTAGAAGAGAGTGAGTTTGGCTATGCAATTGGTCATCATAAGTAGCTCACTGTCAAGGCCACCTCAAGAAGACATTCTCAATGTCTGTTCAGAACATTGGAATTTTAAAGCTTAAAGAACCCAGAAATCAAGGCCAAGCATATTTAAATAGCAGAGTTAGTGGCAGATTTAAGATGAGATGAATTCTAATATGTTGCACAGATGTTTAACATAGTTCAAATGAGTGAGAAATAACTGTAGCAAAAGTAATTACTGAAAATAACCACATTTTTGTTTTATATCCTTAAATTTTAAGCCTGATAACCTGCCACCATGTACCTGTCTAGCCTTTTCTGTTTAGAGCATGTGATGGTGATTGAAATACGGGTGGGGGAGGGTGCTACGTGGAGATTTATCAAAATAATTTGAAGGAATGCCTTAGCCATTGAGTGTGTTTGGGCCAAAAAAAAGTTGAGAACCACTGTATTATGCCTAATACTGCCTTGATTTTTTTCTTTAACATGTTCTCCCATAACCCCTTATTCTGTGTTTTGAATATAATTTCAGGCCTTCCTTTAATACCTGAAGAATGATGCTTGATTTTTGCTAATAAATTCTGAATTGACATTCCCACCAGAAAGGGCATTGTGCAGAGGGCTGGGAGGGCCAGGCTGGGCAGTTATTAGAGCATTGGAGATGCAGAGTTCCAGCTTATTTCTGAGAAGAGGAAAAGCAAGATGTGTGTAAGGACAGTGCCTTGAGATTTCCCTTGGTATCCACTTGGTGGAAGGAGTTGGGATGAAGAGAGAAGGTGTGGAAGAATCACTCTTCAAATGAAGGAACCTGGAGGATGACAGCTATACCTAGGTTCATATGGCCTGATGTCTGCACACCTGGACCTCAAAGCACAGTGGAAACCCCTGTATACCGCCCACACAAACCAAATCAAGCTTGGTAAACTGTCGCAGAGAGAAAGAACAATGTACATATAGTACTGACTTCACCAGAACATCTCCTCAGCCTCCCATTCTCCATCATCAGGCCATTTTATTCCCCAAGGAGACAACTATAAACAATAATGTCAACAGCTTACAAGTTTTAGCCATAGGTATGTGCCGTAGGTATGGAGCTAAGCCTTTTGCATGCAGGACTCACAGTGAACTCCCTAGAAGACACCATTTTAGTCTTTCATTCATGGACTAAGAAACTGAGACTTCAATGAGATAAAATCTTCCTGGGAGCAGGATGCAGATATGAAGAGGAAAATTATCTGAAAGGACTTTAAAAAGTTCTGAAAATATTTGTGTGTGTATGTGTGTATACTGTTCATAAGGATTGCCTACTGCCACTTGTCTTAGAAAATTGTTAGTAAAAGCAAAGGAAATATAAATAAACTTTAGACTTAGTTCATAAGACTGTATCAGTGTTGGTTCATTAATTGTAAAATGTACCATAGGAATGTAGCATATTAATAGTGGAAACTGCAAACAAGCTTTGAGGGAATTCTCTGTCCTATTTTTGCCATGTTTCTGTAAATCTAAAACAGTTCTAAAATTTAAAGTTTACTTAAAACTAGATGAATTAATTAAGTATGGTACCTGATCTCATAAAGCTTACAGTCTAATGAGAAAGACATACTGGCTGGTGAGAGAGAGAGTTAGAAATGGGTAAGGTAGGATATTGTTCAACAGTGTTACAAGAGATAATGGCATTTTGGGCTAGAGTGGTAGCACTAGAGATGTAGGAAAAGATACACGTTTTATTGACAAGGAGACAAATGAGCAGAATTGGTGAATGTTTAGAAATAACCTTGCTTCTGAATTGCACTTATTGATGAATGGCGGTGATACTGAGAAGACAGGAAAAAATGTCAGCCTCGAGTAATGATCCTGGTTTTTAGGTATTTGGTTTGTAGCATTAGAATAATACAGAACACAATTGTATTTACCACCATATCTGGAACTCAAAGTGGAGATCTCATTAGAAGATATCAGCATATCAAACATCTGTTTATGAGTGGTCATTAAATCCAGGGGATAAGATCAAATAGAGAAAAAGAGTTGAGAGGTAAGAGAGCCTAGAACTAAGGGTTGAGGACCTCCAAAAGTAATTATCTCGGTAGAGTTAGGTGAGCTTGCTAAATGGTTGGTCCAGATCTGCTCAAACAATGAGAATCAACTAAGAATGGATACTGTCAGAAGCCAAAGAAAAGACAGCATCAAGGTGGAGGCGGTGAGTGGGAATGTCTCTGAGAAGTTAAGTGAAGTGAGTGCTGTATACATCTGAAGAGCTAGCAGAATCAAAGCCTAGAGTAGGCACAACTGCTGCTGTGTCCTGACACATTCCTGTGTCTTACCATTTGTGCAGCCCTCTCTTGCCAGCTGCTCTTCTGACAGCCCACACCTAAGCTTCTGCCTGAGGGCCTCACCTCAGCCTATAGCCACTTCAGCTGCACTTGTAGAGCACTTTCTTACTTTACAAGAATCTCCACTGTAGGGTCTGGTTTTGGAAAACTGACCCAAGATAAATCTTGGTTAAAAAAAGAAAAAAAAAAACAATCTTCATTTGAAATGGGAATAGGTAAGAAATAGTCCTTTCTGTTATCACTTTCCAGGCTCCTAGGGAAATACTATAGAAATGTCCAAGATCAACATGTGCATGCCACATAACCACAATGTCATGGCTGTCCTTTATAATGAAAATTTGGTGGCCTTCTTGGGAAGGTACTTGTGCAGCCTCATTGTGGGAGGGGTATATGAGTGGAGGTGGGTACAGTACAGAGCATGTATTTGTGTGTATATGGAATAGCTAGAATATAGAGGGAACAAGAGCAGATCCCAAATTCAAGGGTCCATAAAGGAGAAACATGGAGGACTGGATAGAAGCAAATGTACTTCAGTTACTTCTGGTACATGGTGGAGAGAAAGATGTGGGGGTTTGCAGTGGCCATGTGGCACTTATGTAAGCACACCTACTTGCCTACACATCATGTGATATGTTGGAATACCACTTTTAAAAGGGGAGGCTTTAAAAAGAGAATGATCTCATTTCAGAGATAAATAAGTTAGTTGGAAGCATTTGGAAAGATAAACTTTATCCAGCAGACTCACACATTTTGATCTAATTTCTCAAAATATTATAGCTTTTCAAGATAAAGATCCAATCATTAGCATTTTAGATTTATGATATTCATTAGACTGTAAGAGAAGGTTTACTTCTAAGAGCAGAATGAATCAAAGACAGCTTTCAGGCAAAGAGTATGCAAGCATATTAGTTTAAAACAACAATGACACCCTATGGCAACAGATAAATCAATAAGAGTATTTTTCAGGATTAAATTTTATATATTATGCTTAATTAGCTCATATTTTTTTAAAAAAATGTCTTCATATGATGGATACAGTGAACATACTTTAAATGTGAGGATGATTTAAAGGGCCCTAGGGTGAGGAAAAAGCAGAAATGTAGCAAAGGCAAAGGCTGTGAGGTCATCCATTAACCTACTTACATAAACAGGCTGCCTGAAGCACTCACGGAGCAGGTTAGCTGTGCACACATGTGATATCAGGGGACACAAGAGTATCAGCTGCCTGTCTCCTGAGTCTTCGGTGTCCTGGTATGAAAATCATTGTAAGAAGGGTAAAAATGGTGGTTTTGATTATTAGCTAGCCAATTAGGTTCAACATTTATAGAATTTTGATGGGAAAATTTTAGAAGATTTCTAGTTAAGTTATAATCATGGAGAAGAAGACTGGCAATGAGGGAAATCATGGTGGGGGGTGGGTCTGGGACAGAGATAGAAAGAATAGTTAGTCCCCAAAGCTGTTGTGCACTATGTTCTAATTTCTCAATTCAAGTCCCATATTTCAAAGATCTTTTGAGTATCTTTTCCTTGCAAATGAAAGACCCAATCATGTGGGGAGTTAGTTATATCTATAAAGAAGTTTGTACCTGAAGTTAGAATGTATGGGCTTGAATCCCAGTTCTTTCATTTAACAAATAAGAGATTTGGAACAATTAATTTAATCTCACTGATATTTTATTTCCTATATGACAATACTTTGTAAGAGTGTTATAAACACTAAACAAGATAGTAATAAAAAAAAGGTTTTTCCTTATCATGATTTTAAAAGATGTATCTTTTTAGAATACCTATGTTACCCTTGGAAAGGTCACAATGAGTATTTAGTAAGATGGTAGGGAAAGCAAATCCAATCTCAAAGTCCCAGAGGAGCTGAGGATGGCTAAGGATCAGTATGAATCATGAGTCTGAATGCCTGGTAAACAAATTTAATTAATATCCTTATTTTCCATGGATTCGAGGCATGTCTGTTCTAAATTTTCTGAACCACTGAGCTTCCTAAATTCCTAAGGCTAATATATAGGATAGATTTGAGATAGTTGGAAGAGAAAAAGTAATATCAAACCAAGCCCAGGTTGTTTATTATAGTAACTTTTATACAAACTCTTCGTCTGGGTAGAAGTTTAAGTCAGTTATCTAAGTACATTCTTGTTTTTAATCCTTCTCCTTTTTGGAGAAGTCAAAGATATGAATAAGTTCACCTGATTCATTATATAACTGTGGAAAAGTGCAAAACCATTTTTTTTCCTGATGGAGAAATTGGCATAAAGTTTTCTCATTGGTTAATATCTATTCAATAGTTTTCTTTCTGATGATATTTCTGAAATATAGACAAGAATTTTTGATTTGAAGGTTGAGGATAGAAATGAAAATTAGATGACAGAAAAGCAGATCTAATTCTAAATCTGGGAATTTGAATTATTAAAGAGCCAGGTTAGGAAAGCGCACATTTATGGCCATACATATATGCATACTGCATTTCAAACAAACCACTTCGATTCCTTTTGGGCTGCCCTGTATGTTGGCTATGGCCTTGATACAGGCTTCTTGAACTGAGAAGTTTATATTTCTTGCTTTCTTCTCATTCTCATCCAAAGCAGTATGAATTCCAGATGTACATTATGAGATTACCGCTGGGCTATTTTTTTAATTCCCCAAATTGAGATTATTATAATGATCACTGGAAGGGGTAGAAGGGATGTTCTTCTAGGGTGGAAAAGAAGAAGGCATGAAGACTCATTATAACCCAGTAGCACAGTGGTGTTGAATATAAATTTTAGGCCTTAGGCAAACTTTTGCAAAGTTTCGTCTCCTTGGTATAACATTTCTCGCCATTGTATGAGTCTTTCCTATACTCTGTACATATCTTGTATCTCCAACTGGTAGAATTTTAAAGTTAAAAGAATCATCCTTGCTTGGATGAGCATGTGTGTGCGCACACATGAAAAGAAAGGGAGCAAGGAAGGAAGAAGAAAAGAGTAAGAAAAGAAAAGGATATGGAGTCATGATGGGGGGCGGACATAAGCAATACTACATTCCAGAGTTCCTGACTCTCCCAGATGGCTAATCTTACATACCACCATTTTGTCTGGCTCTCCCAGTTCTACAGGGGACCATGCATCACCTCCATCCCATTCCATTCCTTTGTGCATGCCAGAAACCACCCTTCTCTTAATCCAGTTGATCTCCTTCCTCAAAAAAAGGACACTAAAAGTGAAATTACCCCAGATTTTCCTGACTCAACCAAATATGAGGTTCTTAACATGGATTACCCGTTTGGCTGCAAGAGTTGTAAACATTTTAAAATTTTATGCAAAGTTTGTGCCTAAGTGTCGTCTATGTAAAGTGTCGTCTATGTCGTTTATGATTTTCATAAAGAGATTAGGACTGATGGCTTCAAAAAGTGAATTGTAAGCCGAACTGTTGGTTCTATTGCATCTAATGAATGGCATTCCCTCAGTTATAATCAATTAGGATTTTACACATCGATTCATCATGACAAAGCCTTTATAGAGAAATACAGATATTATTATATGATGGGTCATATGCCATTGAAGTGTCTGAGCCCAAACACTTCCTGAAAATAGGTTCTACTGCTTGAGTTTCATGGTATATGGCAATAGATCACAGGCATAGGAGGTCAAAAGGAAGCAATATCAGATGTTCAAGCATCTACAAATACTGAGTCAGACTTTTCAAATGAACTCCATGAATCCTAGTCTGATAACTCTTAGGAACCAATGAATCTAATCTATTTCCTCTAATTAAAAATCTCTGATTTTTCTACTTATTTGTTGCACAGAACAAGCTAATTTTTATTTTTGGGCAAAACCACACTTTGAATGGTAAGATTGTCCAAATTCTGGCATAAATACTCCCAGCATGCCTGATTTCAAGCTGCTAATGTTCTATAGAACACAGAGAACTTAACAATGGATTCTTCTGAATTAGCACAAGCTGGCTCCAGCATCTCTATGGAGGGTGTCAGCTTCCACCCACATTCGGTCAGAAATGTCTGATTTCTGACCTTGTAGTTAATCCCTCTTTAGACGATTAGCATTAATTTCAGTGGATGCTCACCTCATCGCCACTCACTACAGTGTGGTCTGACTTCAGGGATTTTCCAAAAGTTGAGCTACTCAGACTTACCTAACATCCGTGCAGAATTCCAGCTATGTAGTCCACACTCTGCTTGTCCATTCCACTAGCTCCTCTACTCCAAAGAGGCAAAGAAAGGATCAGTCTCTCAGTCTCCTCTTGCTGTAAATTCCTTTCTGTCCCTGATAAAGCCAAAAATTCAATAAAATGGGGACAAAAGCACAATGTACCAAACAAGAGAGAGGGATGACAAACAAGCACATGGAAAGATACACAAAAATTTTGGTTATCAAAAAGGTACAAATAAAAAACACAAGTACATACCCTCTAGAATGGCTAAGATGAAAAGGAGAGCAGAAATATCAAGTAGCAAAATGGAATGCTGGCAAAGTTGCAGAACACCAGATCTCTGATGCATCACTAGTGGGATTGCCAAGAGGTACAGCCACTTTGGAAAATGATTTGTCAATTTCTTATAAAGTTAAATCTAAACTCACCACCGATGTCGCAGCAATCATACTGTTAGTTATTCACCCAAGGCGGTTAAAATTATCCATAATACAAAGATTTGAACATGAATGTCTAGAGCAGCTTTAGTCACAATTATTAAAGAGGGAAAATATCATTGGGGCTTGGTGGCACACGCCTGTAATCTCAGTGGCTCAGGAGGCTGAGGCAGGAGGATTGCAAGTTTAAAGCCAACCTCAGCAATTAAGCAACTCAGTGAGACCCTATCTCTAAATAAAATACAAAATAGGGCTGGGGATGTGGCTCAATGCTTACATACCCCTGGGTTCGATTCCTGGTACCAAAGACAAAACAAACCAGAAAATATCCACCTGCTCATCAATTGGTGAATGCTTGAAAAAATTGTGATATATTTCTACAATGGGATACTATTTTGCAGTAAAAAGCAGTTTTGGGAAAGCAATACAAAGGAATATGTTATGATACATGGAACAACATGGATGAATCTCAGAAACATTGGGTTAAGTGAAAGACAAAAGAGGCTGTATGTCACTGTATGTTTTCGTTTATATGACCGTCTGGCAGAGGAAAACCATAGGACCAGAACAGAGCACATGTGATTGTCAGTGGTTAGGTGTTGGGAAGGGAACTTTTAGAAGTGATGGAAATATACTCTATTCCAATTGTAGTGGTGGTTACATGACCTTATGTATGTGAGAGTGGATGCTACACCTCCACAAGTAGCCTTGAGATGACGGTAGCCCCATTACTGCAATTGCATAGAAGAGTTTGAGCTAGAATCGCCCAGGTAGGCTGCTCTCAGATTCTTGGCCAAGAGAAACTATAGATCAAGTGTTTCAAGCTGCTAAATCTGGGGATAATCTGTAATGTAACTATAGATTAATGGACATATTGTATATGACATATATTTATATGTCATTTAATATTATTTAACTAATATATATTCATTATTATTATTATCTGGCATATCTACCTACCTACCTATCTACTTAAGTATTTGTCTTTATTCCAACATAATCGGCATGGGCTTAGAGCTACTGAAAGATATACCCACCATCCTTTTTTAAACAAAATATTTTGTGGGGAGGGGGGAGGGTGGAGGATGGGAAAGGCATCGGAGCACAACAGACACTAGGATGGCAATTTGTAAATCAATGGATGTGTAACTGATGTGATTCTGCAAGCTGTGTATGGGGTGAAGGTGGGAGTTCATAACCCACTTGAATCAAAGTGTGGAATATGATATGTCAAGAAATTTGTAATGTTTTGAACAACCCACAATAAAAAATTAAAAAAAAAATAAACAAAATATTTTTAAAAATTATATTTTAAATCTGAAACATTACATTTATATTATTTCAGTTTTCTCCTTCTCTCAATTGCTCTTATTTGAGTAATGGAAAGGGCTTGTCAAAATGATTTCCTGCATAATTAAGAGAGGAACTTTCTTCAAAATAAATTATAGCATTTGCTATAAAAGGCAGTAGTTTTAAACTGGTTATAATTTTTAAAATGGCAATACATTCATTTTAATTATCATTCTGTGAGTACCACCTCTGCGCAGGAGACCAAGCCAAGCATAGATGTTATATTGGTGTGAGAGATAAATGTAGTCTTCACTTTCTTGGAATTTGTAGTCTAGAGGGGAAGAGAGACATTAAATGAATAACCCAACAATTGAATATAATTGTGATAAAAGAAATAAAGAAGGAGACCCTCATTGTTACACAAAATTACATATAAGAGTTTGTGAGGGGAAAGGGGAAAAAAATCAAGGGAGAGAATTAAACAACAGCAGATGGGGTAGAGAGGGAAGATGAGAGGGAAGGGGAGGGGGGATAGTAGGGGATAGGAAAGGTAGCAGAATACAACAGTCATTAATATGGTATTATGTAAAAATGTGGATGTGTAACCGATGTGATTCTGCAACTTGTATTTGGGGTAAAAGATGGGAGTTCATAACCCACTTGAATCAAATGTATGGAAGATGATATGTCATGAGCTTTGTAATGTTTTGAACAACCAATAAAAAAAAAGAATGAAAAAAAAAGAAATAAAGAAGACATATAGGATTCATATTTTTTAGATTGAAAATATCTTATGATCTCCCACCAGGCACATCTGAGTTCAGAACACTATTCATTGATTCCTGATTATAAAACATACTCATGCTCATTTTAGAAAAAAAAAAGGAAAAAAAAGTTTGGCAGAAAAAAGTGAAAATCACTAGAGAACTTGTGCTCTTCTGAATCTCCTTCATCCATGGCTGGCTTCCTCCCTTTTCTTAAGTGGGAAGAAATTAATCTGTGGCTGACCCAGCATAGGAGATTCCTCATAAGCACCAGCTGCTATTTTGTGACCTACATCCTGCCCACCTTGAACCACCTGAATTAGGTGTGTTGATCCTTCTGTTTGCAGCCACATGGGTCTATTAAAAGCATCCGGCAGCCATTCCAAAGGGCCCTGAGTGGCCTTAAAGTTCTTTATGAGGTTGGTGTGAACTGGTGCAGGATGGCGAGAAATCAAAGTGGGGGCTGTCCTGGGACTAGGCTGATGTTGTCTAGGCAAATTTATTAAGAACCTTTGTTCCTTGGAAGATGAAGCCTAAATTAACTCTTGAATTCTTGGAATTAAGGCTTTCATTCTAAACTTGTCTTTGGCACTTGAGAACTTCCTAGTCTCTCCTACCAAACCATTTTCACCTTGTTTAGAGCCCTCAAATATTTATCAAGTGGCGCTGATTTTAAAGGTCTCTTTATTGTTAACATATTATTACAAATTACTTGACCATGTAGATGCCAGATGATATATTTCTAGAATGAGATCTAACCTCAAACTTAATGTTCAAATTATGATTTATTCTCTGATTCTAAAGCCGTCTGTAAAAACAAAACGCCATGGAGTACAATTTTTGAAAGGCATTTTTCTTCACCTTAGTATAAAGTGAAAGACACCATGTGTACCCATAAGTGTTAGCATTGGCAATCTCATGTCCACAAGTTTTTAGGGGCCAATGCACCTTCTTTCAATATTTCCAATATAGAAAGTTTCTTCTTCAGTGTTGGAATAGGCTGGTGTTTTTTTTACCTAAGCAGCAGACAACAATACTTATACTGCATAAGTATTTGTGGTGCACCAGGAATTATTTGAAATATTTTGAAGATATTAACTAATTTAATCCTCATGAAATCATGACAAAGAGAGGCAGAGTAACTTGCTCAGGTCACAAATGAATGCTACTATTCAGAGGCAAGATTTAAACTCAGGCAGGCTGGTAGGCTTAGAGTTTGTGCTCTTGATCACTCTTAACAGTGATTAACAAATTTTCCTAAAGTGGTCAACTTGTACTTAGAAATCACAAGACAGGAAAAACTGCAATTTTAAATCATACTGAGCACAGCTAGTGTTCACATGAGGAGAGGTATGCAGGAACTAAGACGAAACTGCAGACCCCATTCACCTATTCAGTAGAAGGGTGTGCTGAATTGTCAGCATTATTAAATTTCTCTCTTTCTTGAGAAAGTATAAGATCTGGAGTCCAGTTTGAGTCTTAGCTTCATTTACTCTTTGCTTCTCCTTTTATACACCTATCTTAGCTTTTTAGTTTTCTCAACTATAAAATGTGTCCACTATTCCCACTGAAAAATAATTATTTCACAGTATAGTTAAGAGAGGTGGTAAGTGTGGGATGATCTGGGATCACATTGGAGGAAAACCTAGCAATGCTTTTGAAGGTCAAAGATGGTTTCCCAGAGGAAGTACTCTCTGATGTAAGTATAGAAACAAAAGGAAGAATTAGCCAGACATAGGTATGGTACGGAGGCAGGGGGTGGATGTGGGTTGGGGGTGTGTGGGGGTTCACTGGTGCTCTGGACCAAGGGAATGTTACATTCAGTGTTTCTGAGTTCAGGTAGATAAATGTAGGTTGAGTGAACTGAAAGTTGTTCCAAATGGGTTGAGCATACAATATGAAGGTAAGAAATTTTATTAAACAAGAAAAAGTCAATAAAGTCATGTTAGGGAGCTTAAAATTTACCATTATCTGTATTTCTATTGAGCTGGGAAGCAGGTCAGATTTTGCATTTCTGTGGTCCAGAACTCTCCCTGATCTCATCATCTCCAAACATGCTGCCATGTACCATGCTTCAGCCAGGTTCACTCACTTGAACCAGGAACACCCTTCCTTTGCCACCCATGCACTCATATTCTGTCAGCCTTGGCCTTTGATTCTTTTGACCTCTGCTGTAATGTTAACTTCTCAGTCAGACATTATCTATTCATCTAGATTGTAAGATCCATCCTCCTCCCTAACCTTCTCTACCTGTGCCCCTGACTGGCTCCCTTCCCCCAATAGTATTTGCTAGTATCTGATAAACTATGCAATTTACTTATTTATTTAATTTACCTGTTCTTCACACCACCTCCATAAGGGAAGAGATTTGTGTTTATTGTTATATCTTTGGGTCTTTGAACATTGCCTGGCACACACTAGAAGGTAAATTATATACGCATACTAAATGAAAAAATAAAAGATTTTTAGAATGGTCATTAAAGTTTCAGTGTGGAGACAGGATTGGTGAAAGGCCTGAAGCAGGAAAGCCAACTGGAAAATATTGCAAAAATC
The DNA here is from genome assembly GCF_001458135.2 of Marmota marmota marmota. NCBI lineage: Eukaryota > Metazoa > Chordata > Mammalia > Rodentia > Sciuridae > Marmota > Marmota marmota. Next base: position 21,283,305 of record NW_025999977.1, on the reverse strand, counting down.
CAGACATGAGATGGTGTGAGTTATACCATGGATTCTAGAAGATTTTAGAAAGTGCAGTCAACAGAGTTACTGATTGATTGAGAATGGAGATGCTAGCTGATCTGCAGCATGAAGAAGAGCTGCCAGGCCACACTTACGCAAGATCAGCCAAATGACAGCCAACCTTTAGACCTACTTATGTGAGAACAAATGCTGTTGTAAGCCAAAGAATTTTAAAGTAGTTGTTATTCATCATCACTATGGCAACCACTAATACACTTGCTTTCCAGCATGGGTTTTTATTTGATAGATAGCTGAGGCCTTCTTTAGACCTGGAGAATCTAGAAAGATGAGCAGGTTTAGGGGGAAAGATTGAGTTAAGGTTTGGACACAGCAGGTTTGAAGTGCCTATGGGAGCATCCAAGGGCTTTTTTGCAGTAGATAAGTAGATACTTTGGTCTGTACCTTAAGAGCTGTGCTTTGGAATTCAGTAGCACACACCAAATGATGGCAGCAATGAGAGAGTGCAGAATGGGAAAAGACTGAGGACAGAGACATGAGAAGCATTTCATTTTATAGAGGACATATAAAACTCTTTGAGCTAAAGAACTCTCACAAAAGCTAGACTCGTAGGATGCACACTGAGAGCAGCATGATCCACAGTCCTGGTTTTAGGCTAAATTTAGTAAATATGTCTTAGACTCAAAGAGTGAAGTCCCAGCTCACACCAGCTCTGTATTTGTTTCCTTTCCATTGGTCATAGCCTCCACAGTTCTCAATGGCAAGAAACCCAGAGGACTGAGAAGGCCACTTTATATTGCCCTTCTCTAGGCCGCATGCAGGGGCCATTGCTGAATTCCTCGTTATGGAAACGCAGAACAAGTTGCAAGTTCCTTCTGATTATCCAGAAGGACAGGGAAGGGCAGAAGTGTTCTTCTCTGCTCAATGATCCATGCAGCTCAAACAATATCCATCATAGGCAAATTCAAGGCAGAGATCAGTTGAGATGTACAGCCCAGTAGCTCTCATAAATGAATTTAGTTTAAGTTGAATTAAGGTGATCTGTGAAAATGTGTTCCAAAATGATTTTCTTCAGTATTGGGGACATCAAATCATTCTGAAAAATGGTTTAGCACTTTTGGTAAATGTTTCTATTATAGCCTCGACATTCTATAGAAGTTAGACTAGGGACCTCTAATGAGCTTATTGAAACGGTGAGCACTAAGTGCTATTTAATATTTGCTGTCACTTTTCTGAAGGCAAAAAGATCTCTTCATTCTGTTTTTCGCTGACTGCTCGCAGCTGTATTGTGAATGGGTAAAAAGACCATGTTTGCCAGGCATGGAAAAAGCAATCTGTTGAAGCTGGAAATTACAAATGATTATTCTTGGTGAGGGAGGGTGATGGAACTTGAAAAAGGCAGGGGCTTTCTTCTGTTGGAGATTTCTATCAACAGCCTCTTTAGGTTTTCTGGGAAGAATCAGGCTCCTGACTTCTCTCATTGTTTACTGTTCAACCTATGCCAAATTCTTTCAGATAGTCTGAGCTCCACCAAAAATACGCTATTGGGGGCAAGGGAATGTCAAGGAGACCAGGGATATATTTTGACGGAGGGAGAACATCTGGAAGAGACCAGAAGTACAAGTTGACTGACTACTGGGGGAGAAGAGATTATTATGTCTCACTAATTTTTAATATTGAAAATAATCATCATTGCATTTTCCCCCGAACATTACACATCATGTAGCCAATAACACAGCTGGGAGACTTCGCCAAGGAGCCTTTCCTACAAAGAAAGCATATCTGTTATATGAATGGAGGTTTTTGGTGCACACACCCCTAAGGACATGATAGACTATTCGATACAATTACAAGGTTGTGCAGAGTGGTGCTTCATGCTGAAGTCCGTGGGTCTTCCACCAGGGTTAAATTTCCAACAGCTTCCAACAGCCACACACAATTACCAGAACCTCAGAGACTCTTACCAACTCACCCAGGCAGGCAGGCAGGCAGGCTTTTTGTTATTTTTACTTCTATTTCTGTATTCACTTTTTCCTCCTTGGAATACACTCTATTTTGTGGAGCTTAGAGAATCTGATCCTCTCATCAAAAGAGTTGAGATAATGAGAGATATTGAGGGGAGGGCAATTTTGGAGGCATTTTAATAGTCTAAGAAACTAAGGACAGAGTTTTATAAAGTGAGTTACTAGTTGAACTAGGAATGGAATCAGAGGTCTCTGGATCTCAATTTGCAATTTGCTAGTTAGCTGTGGGCTTTGACACATAATATAGTGTCATTTTACTTTCCATTTTAAATGCCCAGAAGTGCTTTATTCCTAGACACCTATGTTGCCAACTATCTTTTTAGAATCTGGCTCCAAGTTTTCCCCTTTCTCCTATACATAATAAGCATGTATGCTATAAATTGCCAAAAAAGAAACAGGCACCCATCCCTACAAGATGAGCTCTAAAAAGCCACTGTCATCACAGCCAGTGATGCAAACTTGTATTCCTAATTGGCTATGGGGAGTAGGGATGTGGTTTTTGGGATCTGAAAGTCACACAGACATTGGAAAAGTGAAGAGAATGGTAATTTTCCAATGTCCCTGATTAAAGCCATCTGTGCATCCCTAGTGCTGTTCCCTTAATGCGTTCTAATGCAAAATAGCCTCTTCCTTGTTTATTTTGGAACACAGCTGTTGTCTTAATTGAGCCTAACAGATAATGGAAGCATTGTTGCTTTCCCCTCCCCCCACCCCCTTCTCCAAAGAAGCACTTTGTGGGATCTGAGGAAGATGGGAGGGAATCAGCCTTGCTTCTGGGAATATGTATGTATAATTTCTCCAAAAGTATATATTTATTCATTTTGCTTAGAATCAGAGGTGGAAAATACCTATCTATACACGTGTGCACATGCGTGTGCGTGCATCCTGCTTCTGTTGAATTTGAACTTTGGTTGTGCTTTTTCTTGCAGTCTTTTGGCAAGTCCCCCCGTCCTGACCTCCCCTTAGTTAGCACATGATCCATCAGTGATTCAGGTTGAACTTTGAAAGCTTTTTTTTTCCTCTAGCATTTACCTCCTCCAAAGTGAAAAAGTTAAAATAACAGAGAATAGATTGATTTGCTCTTTTTCTTGCTACCTTTCCATTCACATGGGCTCCCAAAAGTCTTTGCATGCTACTCTGAGCAGGTTAACCATTTAGCATTCTATTCTTTTCTGATCACCAGTGATTTACTTAAATATTGTTATAGGATATTTCAGACTTCTGAAATCTAGGTTTGGTGGGCTGTGAAATATGTTATTTTATGGATGCTTATTAAGAAAACATACTATAAATTTAAAAATTAACAAATAATACAAAACTTATAAATTCCTGGGAAAAGAGGGAAATATTTTTATTAACTGCCTAAAACACTTTTATAAAAACTTTTTTCCCCTATGTATTTTTGCTTCATACTTTTTGATTGTATCTTCATTTGGCAATGTTTGTAATAGTATTTTCCACTGGGAGAATAAAAAGACAATTCAATCTTTCCTCCAGGTTTTTTTTTATTATTACATTTGGTTGCTGTAATACATAAAATGTGTGACTTCACACACAATTGCACTCACTGTTTCTAATATTGCTACAAGTTTGTGCCCTACAAATACAGACATTCCAAAAAAAGTTCAAACTGCATGATTTCCATCAAAAAAGAAATGTGTGGGGTTTCCAAATACAATGTTACCATTTCTAGAGTTGACCTCCAGCCATGAACTACAACACAGTACAAAATAAATAGGGGAATTGTTTTCATGCATTAACAATAAAAAGGACTGCCATCACTGAGAGAGAGGAACACAAACTGTGCCTCAAGGTCACCAAGGCCCTCAGAATAGGGCCAGTTTCTTGATTCTGGAGCCAAAGCAAAAGCACACAGTATGGTATTGTAGAGGTGAGAAGGCAGAAATTTGGGGCTCAGGCTGATAAAACGTATTATGTATGGTGTAGGAAAGGAGAGAATTCATCGGGGTGGGGTAGAAATCTAGGTGGGGTTTCTTGTGAGACCTTAGCTGAGGCCAGGGCTATACATGTAGAGGGTGAGACTCTGAATCCCAGCAGAGAACAGCTGCCATAGAGTAGAAAAGGGAATAAAGATAGTAGGGGATCACTCAGTGCTGGCAAGAAACAGGTGCTCTCCCCCAGCCACAATAATGAGATCCTGTGAATGTCCATTGGTTTATCTGTGACACCAGAAAGGGCCCACCTTTGCATTCCGAACAATACCCTAAATTCTCACAATATCTCTGCCCATTCCAGAAAGGACAGGAATATTCCTCCTCTTTATTAGGGCAACTCTAACAAAGCATAAAATGAAACCTGAACAGAATCACCAAGTTGCCAAAATATTAACTCCCTGCCCTCCCAAAACAAAACTAACAGCAATTCAATACTCTTTAAAGGAAGACATCATGATCCTTAATCCAGCCTCCTTGCAATGTATTATCCACTATGTCTGGTGAAGATATATATGTGTGTGTGTGTGTGTGTGTGTATGTGCATTTTTCCCAGATATGTGAGGAAACATCTAAGGACTGTAATCGCACAGAGGCTGGAAGTGGGTGAAATGGGAACATGTTATTGTAAGGTTCTTGACATTTGTTAATTATGAAGATGAATTAAAGATTGAGATATAAACTGGTACAGTATTAATTCTATGTCAACTGTGAAAAGTTAAGAATGCAACCACTAGAGAGGTCCAGTGGGGCTCCTGAAAAAGCCTGGCGTTACTTAAGTGTGATACTTAAATCCCCCTTTCCAGTTTTGTTCTCACCAATCTTTTGTTTTGTTTATGTCAACGCTAATCTGTATTGTTGTCTTTCTTTCTTTCAACTAAAAAGAGATATAGCTAAAACAAAACAACAACAAAAAAGCCAATACAGGGAATAAAATAGAATTTGCAAAGGATGATCAAACTAACTGAATAATAGCAGTAAAAAAAGTGCCAAAAATATAGGACAAATAGAATCTATAGCAAACTGTTAAACTTGAATCCAACCATATCAATAGAACATTAAAAGTAATGAAGTAAACAGGGACTGCAATTAAAGTTAGATACTCTCAGAGTGGATAAACATAAAAGAGCAATACTTTAAAATAAAAGACAGAGGTGGGATGAAAGAATTTTGAAAATGATTTGACATACTAATAGCATAAGGAAGAAAAAGAATATTATACATGAACATGATTTTCATAATGATAAATGACCAATTCAACAAAAAGGCATAATGATTCTAAATTTGCATGTATCTAAAACATAACTTAAAAATTTACAAAACAAAAGTGGACAGAACCATGGAAGAAATAGATAAATCTATAATCACAGAGATTTTAATATACTAATGTTGTTACTCAGTGTATTGTCCATTAACCAGCTGCATTTCTACCTGGCCCTAACCTTGTTTATCTTTCAGGACAAGATGCCCCAGCCTCTCTTTAGGTGGGCTTGGAGCTAAGATGGCTGCCAGAGTGAAGGCCAAACATCCTCTAACCTCATTATAATCGAAGCTACATGATAAATGACACCTTCCAGCAGCAGAGCGCTTGACAATTGTTATGACAATGACTAGAAAGAACCATTAAAAAAATGAAACAGGTGTCACCCAAATTCTCAGAATATCTCTGCACTTTCCAGAAAGGACATGAATATTCCTCCTCTTTATTAGCCTATTTCCTCTCTTCATTTCTTTGATCCTTGTTATGATTTAGATATGAGGTGTTCCACAAAAGTTCATGTGTGAGATAATACAAGAAAGTTCAGAGTCAAAATGAATGGATTATGAGATTTTTAACCTAATTAGTGCATTAGTCCCCTGATTGAGTAACTGGGAGGTAATGGTAGGCAGGTAGGTTATGGCTGGAGAGGTAGGTCATTGGGAGGTAAACCTATATTTTGTTCCTGGCGAGCAGAGCTCTCTTTCTCTCTACTTGTTGGTGCCCTGTCCTGAGTGGTATTCTTCCACCCTACTTTTCCGTCATGAACTTCTGTCTCATCTAGGGTGCAGAGCAATGGAGCTGGCTATGTATGGACTGAGACCTCTGAAAATGTGAGTACCAAATAAACTTTTTCTCCTTTAAAATTTTTCTTGTCAGTTTTTTTTGTTTTTGTAGCAGTGAAAAGCTGACTAAAACAATAAATGACTTCCCCAACTTCCATGTATTGAAATGTTGGATTGTAAGTCTGCCTCCCATTTCTCCTATTCTTGACCAAAAATAAACTCTTTCACTGTTCCATCTGGTTTATTGGTTCCATGATTATGAGAAGGAAAAGAAACTCAATTTTGGGCAAAAAGTTGGTAGCATTTTCAGTAATTGTGAAATGATTGTTAGATGAACCAGATGACAGAAGACTACCCAAGAATACAGAGGATTCGAAATACTATAATGAATTCAGTGGACCTCATGTACAAGTTCAGAATACTAAACCCAAAATATATAGGGTGCACATTAAAAGAATTCTCAGTATACTTGGAGATACTTAAATCTTACAGATTTTGTTCTTTATCCATAATGTAACTAAATTTAAAACTAACAGCAATATGATACTAGTAAAATTCTCAAATAATTATAAATTATAAAACATGTCTCAATAATTCATGAGTCAAAGAAGAAATCACTTGAGAAGTCAGAAGAATTTTCAAGCTGACTAATAACACAAACGTAACTTTTTGCAATTTTGTAATGCCGCTTAATTACTTCTTCTAGCTATATTTATATTTATAATGCATATTTTAAAAAATAAAATATCTTTAAAATTAATAATCTAGAATTACACATTAGAAAACTAGTAAAGAAAAAATTCCAATCCAAGTAACCAGGTAAAAGAGGATAAAGATAAACCAATAAAATGGCAAAGTAAACAGTAAATATCAATAAAGAAAAAATTTGGTTCTTTGAAAAGATTAATGAAATTGATAAACTCAAATAATCTTGAGCAAGAAAAAGAGAGGAAAATGCAAATATCCAATATGAGACGAAAGAATGACACTACAGATTTGAGAGCCATAAAAGGATAATACAAATATTATGAATAACTTTATATCAGGTAAATCCAATAACATAGATGGAATAGAAAAATTACTTTGAAAACTTCTTGCTAAAACTTATAAATATAAGACAGAAAGTCTATATATTATACTTAGGAATGAAATTGAATCCTTGATCAAAAACTTTTCTGTTAATATAGCTTCACATGTTAATATGATCTCATTTTATTGGTAAATTTCCCCTAACTATGAAAACATAGAGATCTTAAACTTTTTAAGATAAAAAAGAATATTTTCCCATATTTTTATTATAGCAAGAACTGTTAAGGATAAAATTTTAAAAAAGCATCCCTCGTAAACATAATATTTAAAGTATTAGAAAATGGAATCAAACAATATATAAAAAGATACAATATCATGATCCGTCAAGTAGTTTTTTTCTAATAATACAATGATTTCAACAATTGAAAATCATTCAACATTAGTCATGAATCAATATCAACCATTTTACATTACAATATAGGAGAAAAATCATTATAATTATCTCAATAGAAACAGAAAAAAAAAACATTTCATAAAACCCACTCATGATAAAAACTCTTACTTAATTGAGAATGAAAAAAGAATTTCCTCCATTTAATAAATGGGATCTATGGGAATATTGAGTGCTTTCTCGTAAGACTGGGAAAAGGCAATGATTGTCACTCTTATCATTTAATTCACTATCTTTCCAACAGTGTGATAACACAAGAAAAGTTGTAAAGATTAGAAAGAGTACTTTGTACATGCTGAAAATATTTTTAAATCCCCAAATTACTAAAATTAATAAATAAATTTCATAATGTCATAGGATAAAGAGGTCAAGTTAAATAAGTTTAATAAATGAAAGAACAGTTGGGAGATGAAGTCAAAATAGCATACAAAATATCAAATATTTCACCAAATTGATTTAAGACGTCTATAATGAAAAGTAATGCCAAGAAAATTTATAGATGACTTAAAAAATAGAGATACTATGTTCATGGGTTAAAAGACTCTATATTGTTAAGATAGTAATTATTCCCAAATTGCAATAATTCAATGCATTTCCAGTTAAAAATCAACTACAGTTTTTAAAAAGTGGAAGCTATTTTTTTTAAAAGAGTTGTTCCTGCATAAAGAAAGAAATATAATAAAAGTCTAAGAATACTGTGAGGCCAGGCATGGTGGTGCATGCCTGTAATCCCAGCAGCATGGGATTCTGAGACGGGAGGATTGTGAGTTCAAAGCCAGTCTCAGCAAAAGCAACTCAGTGAGACCCTGTCTCTAAATAAAATAAAAATAGGGCTGGGGATATGGCTCAGTGGTCGAGTGCCCCTGAGTTCAATCTCAAGTACCGCCCCTGCCAAAAAAAAAAAAAAGAATCCAGTGAAAAATGACAACTGACAATAGGCCTTATTTTCCAGGACACTATAATGTGTGTGATATCAGTGTCACACTGAAGAGCATACTTATTGCCTATTGAGATAGTGTTGATTGTTGGTACAGGCATATGACGGTGGTATTGCTAAACCTTCCAATTTTTCAAAAGAATCTTGAAATTAGGACATTTATGTGAAGGCTTTTGACATTTAATTTTCAGAACAATTCATCCCATTCTATTCTAACCATAAGAACGGAAAAAAAAAAAAATCTCAAGTTCACTTTCTATCAGGTCCTCTGGTATCGACTTTTAGACATGGTATTTCCTTAAAGAAGATAGTCAGTAAGGGATAGAATTGAATTGGAATTTGAAGATCCAAGCCCCAAATTTTTAATATTTACTAAATACTCTGTGGTAAGCTTCAGGAGTGATTTGTATTCCAGATAAGGAAAGTTAATCTTTAAAAAGTTAAGTAACATACATGAAGGAGATGACATTGATGCTGAGTTTTATATGATTCTAGAGTTCAAACTCAAAATACATTTTTTTCCCAGTTCAGGGAAGATGTGTGGGAAAAGTCCAAGTTCAGGAAGCAGTACAAGTAGTGGGTAAAAGTGAGATTCCAGAACAACACAGACCCCTTATCTTATGATGTGTTTTGTTTCCTCCTAATTACCACCTAGAATACCCAAAAGTTTTTCACTATCATGTCAGTATCCAGAAAATCAACACATTTGATCTCTGCATTGAGAACATCATCCAGGGATGATATTATTTGCCATTTAACAATTTCTGTGCATGCAAAGCTTATATCCATGGCTAAATTTAGTGAGTATTATGATGTTACAACATAGAGCAAATAATTTACTTGAACATCTGTGAGCCCAACCAAGTGAATTGCAACATCAACTCCCCACATATGACTAAAATCAGGGCGAGAACACTGGCTCAGGAAACACAGGGACACTGAGGAATTCTGAGGCTACTTTCCATCCTGCCTGTCTCCCAGAGCTTCTGCCTCTATTACCTCCTGGGAAAATTGGGCACCTAAGCAAGGCCCTTATGCGATTCAGCAGACCCAAGATCATAGAATGTTACAATGAGAGTGGGTCTTAGCCCATAGAGAGCCAAGGGGACAATCATGCTCTCAGAGGGTTCTAACCAGATAAACTGGGTTGAGTTGGTGCTTATTAGCATAGCAGTCGGGAAAGCAATGCAAAGTCAGATGTGGCTGGTAAGCCATCTACAGGGAAAGACTATTGAGCATATTTGTTAAAGGCGATTTTTAAAAATAATGTTACTTCCGTGGACAGATCGTCAGAACATTCACAACTCTAGTGGGTGAGACAGGCACTACTGTAATATTAAGAAATGCCCACACAGAGATATATACCCAGTGTTTGGGGAAAACAGAGTGTGAGTAATTTTGCCTGAAGCCATATGGAAGTAGCAGTAATAAAATGCCTGTACTTTTAAGTAGGGGTTAGGGCTTCACACCCTGAGCTCTGCACAATGCCAAAAATGTCATTCTTCAAGCCTTGTGTCCCACCCAGTTGTGCAGTACAATCCTGTGTATGATCTCCTGCTCAAACTGGAGCCATTTCAATGGCAGAACTTCTTTATTCCCCCACAGATTTTTTAGCACTTTTTGACCTCCATTCCTGTGAGAAAGCTTCACAAGCTCCAGCCTCTTGCTTGATGAGGGACCTGAGTCTTCCAAGGAGAGTTGCTGAATATTCCGGATTCAGCAAAAGATTGATACTTGACTGTCTCTCTGTGCTGAAGGGTCTGACTCTATGTCTCTCCAGGGCTCACTCTATGTTTAATAGAAGAGGAGGTGGGCTTCACAGTCAGACAGGACAGTGTTTGAACCATGCTTAATAGTGTAAAGTGGGCAAGTTACTTAAACTCTTGAGTCTTAGTTCTCTCATGTAAATTGCTATGATGATAGTACCTGTACTATTTAAATTATAGCATTTTTTATGAGTAGCTAATGAAACAATGCTCATAGTTTTGTAGCCCGAAGACGTTTTCAATAAGTGTTATCCACGGCACCAACTGCCACCCAGGCATACAATAGATGTTTAATAAATATTGTGTGAAATCAACAAGGAAAATAGTCAAAATAAGAATGGGCACACACATGCACACGTGCAACACACACAAACACACACAGCCTTTAGGGCTACAGTTATAATCAAACTCATTGCAAATTGTATTCACAAAGCCACCTTCCCTGGGCCAGAAAGACTACATGCTACACTGAGCAGAAGACTATGAGGAACCAACTCTCCTAGCTTGGAATCCTGCTCCCTTACAGGAGGGAAACCTCAAGCCTCAGTCACGCTGGCTGGCAGTGTAGGAGTGAGATCCTGAATTTGTGAGATCTGCCACTTCTGGATGCACAAACACAAAACACAACCACGTAATGCAGTGTAGAAATTAAGTATGATACGCTATATCAGTTCTAGGCACATTAGCAGAGATTGAAAATGGTTTCACACTTAGACATTTTCAATGGATGATAAATAGGGTTAATGGATTGTGACTGAAATACTCCTGCCCTCTTAAATCTTCCAGGAAGCTTTTAAAACTGGTAAATACATATTCTTCTTGATGGCTTGCTAAAGTCTGCTCTAATTCAATTTCAAGCTGCTTAGGACTGTGCAAAATGCAAAAAACCTGCTTGCAGAAACATTCAAGCCATGGCACTTAAACACACACACACACACAGAGTGAGAAAAATGATGCTTTAAATCATTCAGTTTCCTAGAGTCTTTTGAAGTCCTGCACATTAGCATTGGCCTGGTGTTAATCTTCTTTTCAGAATAGAATCCAAGGTCAGTATTTTGTTTGCATGTTTATCTCTGGAAGCTTGGAATGCTCAGGGCTGTTCTTTGAATTGATTTGTGTAATGCTTCACATCAATGGAAAGCAGAAGAGAGATTTGGGGGCTATGAAACTTGTCATCTAGTAGGTTGCAGTGCCCCCACCCCATTTTGCCACATTCATCCTTGAGGGAACTGAGCTCACTTGAACCAAAGGAGGGATATGATAGAGAGCAAGTACTGTCACACTGGGTGGAGTTACCCAGCATGGTCCCTTTAATATAATTCCAAAGGCTTGACAAATTCATGCCAGGAAGAGCTTTGTGATCTAGTTGTCTTAAAGTACTCAGTAGATAGCAGCTGTGCTGCCCTTGAGTGACAATGATGAAATCATCTATGGCAAGGAAGCCATGGCAGTGCAATCAAAGGGTGACAGATCAAACCCTAGGAACAAAGAATTGTGAGGAAGCCTAAGTTTTGCCAAGGAGTTGTTGGAAGGACAGAGATGGGTGGGTAACATTCAGATGTGAAGGACAATTCAAGCAACAACTACACAGGTGGGTCTTTTTCAAAATTGCTAAAGCATGTCACCTTTGAGGAAAAAAAAGGATGACATCCAGTGTCTTTTTATGGGGTGGGGGGAGTACTGGGGATTGAACTAAGGGGCACTTGACCACTGAGCCACATCCCCAGCCCTATTTTGTATCTTTTATTTAGAGACAGGGTCTCACTGAGTTGCTTAGCACTTCACCTTGTTAAGGCTGGCTTTGAACTCTGAATCATCCTTTCGCAGCATCCTAAGCCACCTGGCTAGACCCAGTGTCTTTTAATCCTTGCTCTGGGAAGAGAAGAGTTTATTCCACTGGAGAACCAACTAGCTCTGCTACACAGGAGAGTACTCAAATTTGCATACAAATCTGGGCTCAAGGCACTTAGCAGCTAGATGATTTTTTGTTTTTGTTTTTTATAATTGCTCCTGTCTTGAGATTTTAATTACATCTTTTGAAAAAACATTATTTGACTATCTTTTGATAGTCATATCTTCCTCACTGGATTGCTTTTTTAGTTCAATGAGTAGAAATATTTTATAAACTTTAGAATCTTACCTAAATGCTAATTATCTTCATTAATGCAATCATTAATTTCTTATTAGGAAATAACCTGATAAGACAGAATCCCTTTCTTCTTATAAAGAGCTCAAGTCCAGAGAAGCTAACCTAACCTGTCCAGTGATTGATTTCTAGTAGATGGACAAAAGAAGCAAGTTGTCCCCATTCATATTCACATATTGGGTCTATGTAGCCTCCACAGCATCTACATAGTAAATTAAATTCCTGAAATGATTTGATAACAGTATTGGTGAATCAATTATTGTTTTGTCTTAGGCTGACTCTGAAGAGATTTAGAAGAAAGGATTTTTGGCATCACAGATCAATGGTTTTTTCTTTCTTCCTTCTCCTTCGTCTTGTTCAGAGACCTTTAACATCTCTTTCCTTAACCTGGGGAACATACAGAGTTACCAGTGCAGAATTTGACAAAATAAGGCCATAAATGCAAAACAAAACAGAGCCAAGTGCAGTGGGACACACTTATAATTCCAGTGATTTGGGAGGCTGAGGCAGGAGGTTTGCAAGTTCAAGGCCAGTCTTAGCAACTTAGTTGGACCTTGTCTCAAAATTCAAAAAATAAAATAAAAACCAACAAGAAAAGAACTGGGTTGTAGCTCAGTGGCAAAGCCCCTCTAGGTTCAATCTCCAGTGACAAACAAACAAACAAATCCAGGAAATTACTATCTATTCTTACTCTCCTTCCATATAGACATCTCCCAAGCCCAATTTCTCATATAGGAATGAGAGTAAGAATAGATAGTAATTTTAACATGCTTTCTTCAAAGCTCGAAGAACAGACACACAGATTTGTTCTTAATAGCATTAAGAAAAACAGGCTTATTTCTTCTCATGTCCTAGTAAAGTGGTCCAACATTGTCAAGACTGGCTGGGCCTGCACACCTGCTTTGGAAACAAATTTCTGTCACATGTTGCTTGATGATGTTTGGGCCAACAACAGATCCATATATAATAGTGGTCCTGTAAGAGTCATCACCCAATGAGAGCATAGCCATTGTAATTTTTGTAAGTGTATTTTATGATGTTTAACCTATGACATCACTTAATGAAACATTCCTCAAGTGTGTCTCTGTCGTTTGCAGTACATGATTATACTTGGATGGTTCAGTCTTCTGAGACATCTCCCAAGCCCAATTTCTCCTTACTGTTCTCTTCTTCTAAGTAGTTCTCCCACCTTCAGAGGTAATAAAGACAGATGAAACTATAACATTCATATTCCCAGAAGCTAGTAACCCTAGTTAGGGCACTTCATGGAGTAATTGATTTCCCATTGTACTGAGCATTTGACAGCCACACATTTTTTTTCCTTGTGTGTCTTTCCTCACAGACATAGAAAGCAAACCACTCAGGATAATGGGATAAAGTACTACATTAGGATCTGTAAGCATATGTGCATTTATTCATAACAATCTTGAAAAGAATTTAAGGCATTTAAATCAATTGCATATGTATTCACCATATAATTTAATTAGCACTTATGGAAGGCACCATAAGAGTTCCTATTACATTATTTCCATTACAAATAATTACAAACAAAAAAATACTTGTAGCATTAGGGATGGTGTTCTCTTTGTGATTACAAGAAGGCAATTTGTTTAAAAGCTCCACTGACGTCATGAAGGCAATAGCTATTTATCATTTCAGCAAAATGTAAAAGATGATCTTTGCCAAAGGAAATAGTGTTTTTCATTGTAGCACTTTGCATACTTAAATACACATAACAATCCAATAGAGCTAGGTGGTTGCTATCTATTTAAATTGCCTGATTTTAAAATGAAGTGGAATTTTATGAAAAAGGAGGGGCAATGGTAACCTAAGTGTTTGTAACAACAACAACAACAGAACAACAGCAACTACCATCATTTATTATATGCCCAATGGCTGTTGGGTAGGGAACAATATTTAATATATACAACATCCCCAATTCTTGAAAATAGCTCTAATTCTTACACATAATGTTCATTTTCCTCATGGGGAAACTGAAATTCAGTGAGTTCCTATGTAAATTGCACCAGGTCAAGTTAGAGGCATCAGGATGTAAAGTTGTATTGACAAGGTAAATGTTCATATTGAGCTGAAAACAAGTTTTCTTTATGTATTTCTTTCCTATTCATCATGACTATGTCCAGAATAGGCAAACAAGGAGGCAGAATGTTGATTGTGGTTGCTACTGCCTGGGAGTGTTGGAAGATTGGAGGATAATAGCTAAGACATACAGGAATTCTTGAAGTGATAAGAGTGTCCAACATTCATTGTGGTAACTACTAAAAACCAAGACATTTTACACATTAAATTGGTAAAATGTATATTAAGTGAATTATTAAAGATGTCGAAAATTGAGAAAACCAAAAAGAAAAAATGTCCATAGTATTTCTAGTAGAGAACAGTGTCCTTACTCGGGTATGGTACTTTAGTGCAAATAAGAGGTGAAATTCCACTGTGACTTGCTTTTGCAATTCCTTTTAAGAAGAATCAGGGGAATCTAAATTACATGCTGCTATGTGTACAAAATCCCATAATTACATGAATTCAGATGCATTCAGTTATCTCTTACTTTCATATAAATATTTTTTACCATCTTAGTAAAAGCAAATAAAAGCGAATTTCTTCCTAAAGATTTTTTCATAGGAAAACAAAAGACATTGTTTTTTCCCCCACAAAGACCAAGGCATAATCAAAGACTTCCCGAACACTTAAAATAAAACATCAGAGGGGGAACCTTATTCATGCAAACTAAGAGTGAGCTTAATTGAGAGTTGGTATAGGGGGTTGGTTACATCCTCTTTCCCCTTTCAAATATTTTTGATGACTTCCTCAAAGCATAGTCCATCTCACCTCCCAATCCATTTCTTCAAGGAGAGAGAGAAAGAGCACCAATTCATCTGGTAAGCACAACGGGCAAGTTTTTTTTTTTTTTTTTTTTGAAAACTGGTACTTCACGACCTTTAAGAATAATCTACTTCACTTAACTGAAATTGCTAATTAATAGAAAATCACTCCAGGCATGGCAGTTCATGCCTGTCATCCCAGTGACTGGGGGGTGGTGACAAAGGAGAATCACAAGTTCAAGGCCAATTTGGGCAACTTAGTGAGACCATTTCAAAAGAGAAAATGAAAGGGCTGAGGCTGGGGCTGGGGCTGAGTGGTAGTGCAGTTGCTGGGTATGTGTGAGGCACTGGGTTCAATTCTCAGCATTGCGTATAAATAAATAAAAATAAAGATCTATCAACAACTAAAAAATATTTTTTTAAAAGGGGGCGCTGGGGATGAAGCTCAGTGGTATAAAGTGCCCCTGGGTTCAATCCCCAGTACAAGGAAAAAAAAGTCACATCCCTAAAAGAGCCTAAGACTGATAGCTTCATCCAGAGCTTTCCTCTTTCTATGACCCTGAAACCATTTTTTCATGGTGTTAGAAAGTGGTATTTCTGACATATTTCATTGTGTATATACTTTTCTTGGGATGAGAACTTTACCTGGAACTCTATAAGAAATACTATGGGAATGGATAAGTGACTTTTTTTTTTAAGTGGAAAGTAGACTATTTTTTGTTTGTTTGTTTGTTTTTTGCTTTTATGACTGGGGATTGAACCTAGGGGCACTTAACCACTGAGCCACATCCCTAGAGCCCCCCCCCTCTTTTTTTTATTTTGAGATAGGGTCTCACTAAACTACCTAGGGCCTTGCTATATTTCTGAGGCTAGCTTTGAACTTCTGATCCTCCTGCTTCTGCCTCCCTAACCACTGGGACTGGAGATTTGTACCACTATGCCCAGATGAAAACAAACTTTGACAAGCCAGGAAAGCAAACCTATATCCCGAACTGCATCTCATGTTTCTTCAAGGATGGAAGTGTCCAATATAATCAACTTGCTACCAAAAGGCGGTAGGTCTACTTGATCAATATAGCCATATCAGGAGCTCAGGGCTAATCTTCGAGTCTGGAAGTTGGACAGCCAGTATCAGCAATAACCAGATCAGAATTTTTAAACAGAAGCCATGCTATTAGACCCGTGTATAGTCTCAACCTCTCCAACCATTACCACTCCATTCATGTGCTGTTTGTGCTAATCTGGGGATGGCCATGGGCTAATTAACAATGATCAACTCATTCTGTCCAGAGAATCTTTCCTGCTGACTAGTTTCTTATGGATATGAATATGTAACACAAAGATTCCATTTAATTCTCATTTCCTTGTTTTTGCCACATGCTTATAGATCAGACCTTATCCTCCAAATTCCATGTTTCTTCTTTCAAGGTGTGGCAGGCCCAGAATTCCATCATAAGTTAGAAGTGGCACTTCATATATCTGAGATGATGCTCTTTCTTTTCTTTTCTTTTTTTTTTTAAAGAGAGGGAGAGGGAGAAGGAGAGGGAGAGGGAGAGGGAGAGAGAGAGAGGGAGAGAGAGAGAGAGAGAGAATTTTTTAATATTTATTTTTTAGTTTTCGGCGGACACAACATCTTTGTTTGTATGTGGTGCTAAGGATTGAACCCGGGCCGCACACATGCCAGGCGAGCGCGCTACCTCTTGAGCCACATCCCCAGCCCCAGATGATGCTCTTTCATCACAACTGGGGCACAAGAAAAATGGTAACCCAAAGTCCTATGTCAGCCACAGGGTGCTCCAAAATTCCTTTCTCAATCAGGTGAAATGGTACATACTTGTAATCTCAGCAACTCAGGAGACTGAGGCAGGGGGATCACAAATTTGAGGCCAGCTTTAGCAACATAGCTAGGCCCTAAGCAACCTAACAAGATGCTGTCTTAGATTAGAAAATCGAAAGAAAATTGATTCTTCCCCAATGTCATTAGGTTGTATATACTATAATCTCAAGTTTTCTTTCTTTCCATGCAAGATGAGAAATAGGTGCCTCAGTCTACCCTTCAAGATAATTTTCCCTATCACTGTCTTCTAGGGTCAGTGAGTATTCTATGAGATGCCATGTATTTTTTGGCTTGCACCCACATATCAAGGTGACAGATCTGCAAAACAAACTTGGGACTTTTGTTCCTCTGTTACCTGATTTGATGAAATTCTTCATATGATCATAAATATGAGCAGAGAATGGGCAGAGATATTGTGAGAATTTAGGGTACGGTAATATGAGCAGAGAAAGGGCAGAGATATTGTGAGAATTTAGGGTATTGTTCAGACTGCAAAGGTATGTCCTTTCTGGTGTCGCAGGGTATTGAAGATTGAACCCATGGACACTATATCTGAGCTACATGGCCGTTCCTTTGATAGCTCTAATACCGTGGGCTCTTCCAAGACCTGTGGTCCAAATGGCAAAGTCATCTAGACCTGCTGCACAGTCCTTTCTTACTCCAGATTATGTTCACAACTGACAGTCTTTCATATCATGTGGTATATGGGTTTCAGCTATATTTTCAAGTATAGAAAATGTTACTCCCAGAATTCAAGAAGTCCTGCAGGGTGTTGTTCTTTCTTTTTTGCAGTGGAGGTATAATATAGAATGTTCAGTCTATCCACATGGGATCCTAAATACAGTATTGTGTCAGACCACAGAATTTATCTTATGTAAATTTTGTATTGAGCCTATGAAGGAGCTTCATTGGTAAGTTACATACTATTCCATTAAGAAGCTGCTTTGCAGACACAGAATTAGAATGATCTGTGAATGTCAACTGAGATGGCAGCTGATGGTGAGGGGGATTTAGAATGAATGCTAGAGGAAGGAAAATATGAGCATAGCTGTGGCCTTGAGAGTAGACACAGTGACTGGGGCTATAGTTTGTACAATTAATTTCCTCTTCTAAATCTCACCCAGAAAGATGGGCCCATTGGAATACTAAAGGGGCCTCTTCCTGAGTGAAAATCAAGAGGATCTGAGCAGCTTAAAGGAGAGACTGTGGGAGACACAGAGATGTGCTGCCCAGCTTCCCTTGACAGGAAGGACCTCGTGCCTCATCTGTCAACTCTTTTAGGGTTTGCCTCAGCTACAGATTGCTGCTTCTCCCAAAGGCTCATCCTTCCTAGAGCACCCCATATGTAATGAATGATGGACACAGAAACTAAGAGGCACGGCTAATTAAGATGCCTGCAGGACAGCTCCCACAAACTGTGCTAAACACTGACCTCCCAAAGGGATGGAGCAAAGCTCTGTTGGACCTGAGTCACAGTTCAGCTTCTTCCTCTGCCTATCTTGCTGCCTGACCACTTCCTTTCATGGACATCCACATCAGTACCTACTACATACCCTAAACTCCCATCTCCTAACCATCTGTTTCAGGAAACCCTGCTCATGACAGAGTCCTCCATAAAACACTGCCTTGGGGAATGTTGTACTAGAAGAGTTGTAAAAATAAATTGTGTCCTTCTCATTTATTAGTTCTTTCAAGATAACAAGTATTTTAAAAGTGATCACTGCCAAATGTCTCTCTAAAACGTTTTTGTTACATTTTTTTCCTTCTTAGTTATGAGCATTAGTTTGGTACCTGTAGATTAAAGTGAACCAGAAGAAAAGGAGAAAGATAACATTACATAATTTCATGCAAGACACCACTAGGCCTAGAATCTCTAAGGGATTTTTTTTTTTTGGCTATATAGGATGCTATGTTGACTTAGAACCTTCGAGAGGCAAGAGACATATGGAAAAAAAAAATAAGAACGAGAGATTGCAGTGGAGTGGTCATAAAGCAGTAGATGATTAATTTCTAAATGAAGAAATACAAAAATGTGTTCCAGAAGCCAGGGTCACAAAGGGGAGGACATACTCAAAATAATAAGAAAACATTAAAAATAAGACAGTGAAACAATCTCAGACTGGAATTGTTGAAATGTTCAGAAAAAAGGAGGGATTTAAATATATTCGGTCCCTCTCTTCCAAATTTAATTTAATTGTTCCTATATAAGAACAAAATGCTCAAAAATTATTTGCAAGATCCTTACGTTTGTGGGGCTCAGTGCAATGCTGTAGATATTGCTGTGGACTAAGGGGTCTCCCTAAAATTTGTATGTTGAGATCCTAATCCCTAATATGATTGTATTTAGAGATTGGGCTTTTGTAGGAGAATTAAGGCTAAACAAGATCATGAGGGTGAAATTTGAATCAGACAAAACTTGTGATTTTGGAGAGAGAAAGAGAAAACCTTGTCCACTCACAGACATCAAAGAAGACTATTTGGAATCTGCAGTTGAGGATTGGCTGTAAACGAGGACCCCTCACTAGGAAAATAACTGACCTTGACACCTTGATCTTTGACTCCCCAGCCTCCAACCACATGAGAAAATAAGTTCATGTTTTTTAAACCACTCAGACTGTAGTATTTTTTTTTTTTTTACTGGCTATTGAACCCAGAGGAGAGTTTTACTACTGAGCTACACCCTCAACACTTTTTTGTTTGCTTTCAGAGATGGGGTCTCACTAAGTTACAGACTGACCTCAAACTTGTAATCTTCCTGCCACAGCCTCCCCAATCACTGGAATTACAGATGTGTACCACTGTGCCAGGCTTATAGTATTTTGTTAGAGCAACCTGAACGGAGTCAGAAATTATCCTAAAAGGAGAGATGGCCTCTTCTCTGTCAGAGTTAATATTCTGCCAGAACAGAAAACACTGGCAAGAGCTATGTCAAGAAGGGAAATGTTCCAAATGCCTGTGTTATATCTGAGTAGGAGAGGAGGAAGATAAAATGCACACATTTAGCCCACTTTGAGTTTGATATATAAAGTTTATTTGATTATAAGATATTCATAATTTTATAATCTGGTAAGTACAAAATAACCATTGGGTGAGAGAAAACATTTTTTGCGCAAGAGCAAATATTTTAAACAACATACAGCAGTTTTAAGGTGGGGGTGGTACAGGGTAAAAATTGGTGATATAATCTTTTGATTTAAATAAGATAGTGCAATTAAAATGAACAGAAGCCACTGCACCTAAATGCAGAGCGGCATTGACATAGAAACAGGAACATTTCATTTTCAAGAAATGTCAGTTTTCTATAAATATAGAGGTTCAGTCATTACCAGCAGAATTATTCATTATACTATGATTCAAAACAAGATGAATATACTGGTCCAACATTAGGACTCCAATCCCAAAAGAGGCCTTTAATGTATTTTTCAAAACTGGTTTTGTCCATTTAAAAATAGAAGTTTGTTGAATATAAGGTCAGGGGCAAAAAATGTACTCATCTCTTTCCCAGATAAGTTAGAAGTAGTCATTAAAAACATTTGAGGCATTTAACCCAAAATATCATTCTTAAAACTAAAATCTGGTAATGGAAAAAAATTAGCATCTGAATTCTCATTCCAATTGATCCCCACCTTGGCTTTAGCCCCTCTCTGGTCTGGTCTTGCTTTCTAATCTCTCCCTGTTTATATCCTAAACCTTCTTCATTTCCAAGTTGAGACTCTTACTTCTTCCATAAATTCTTTTCTTGTGACTTGTTTTTATGATTTTCTAGGGAACTGTGTGGATGGGTGTGTCCAAAATGCACATGTCATTCTCATTTATCTTGTTCAAGGTTTAGTGCATATTATTATTATTATTATTATTATTAGCACAGGGAAGGCACTTTACCACTTACCTATATTATAGTCATTTTTTAAATTTTTATTTTGAGACAAGGTCTTGTTAAGTTGTTGACACCATTAGGTTCCATCTTGTTTCACTTGCAATCCTCTTCACTCAGCCTATAGACATGCTGGGATTACAGGTGGGGGCCACCACTTCCAGGAGGACCCATCTTTCTTTGGGTTCATCTTGTTCTCTTTGTTTTGTGGAGTTGGTTTTACCAAATGAATGGTGGTTCTTGGTGTTTGGTGTATGTCTATGCATGAATTGGGTTGATGGAGTCAGTGACAGGGTTTCCCTGAATTTCTGTCATTTTTTTTTTTTTTTTTTTACAGATTCCTACTGAAAGGAAGGGCTCAGATTGGTTCTGGGTATGTGGTCAAGATGTTTTAGCTCACATACTATTCTTTGGGCACAAGAGCAGGAAGTTTTCTTAAGTTTTAGATCCCCATTGCCAAGTAAGAAGAAATGGACTCAAGCAGTAGAGAACTTTAGTCTACACTTTTTTTTTTTTCCAGAGTGGCCTTTGCTGACTGTTTTTCTCTTCTCTTTCTTAGGAATTTGGAGTTTTCACTCAGATTGTGTCTGAACCCTCCCCAGGCAGTCAGCATGGGATTAAATACTTCAGTACTTCCACGACTACTGCTCACGTGTGTGTGTGTGTGTGTGTGTGTGTGTGTGTGTAGAGAAAGAGAGGTCACCCAGCACACTTACTTTAATTACAGTTCTTTAATAAGTATCTCTGAAGGATTGTTCCAGGAAACTTTTTTGCTTTGTTATTATTATTGTTTTTAAGTGTATTCACTTCGAGCTTGGTATTTCTCTGCCAGCTTATGCTTGCTGATGTGGTTTACTCAGGTTTATTAGGCCTAATCCATTTGCTTTTCATGTTTCAAGTCTCTCTTACAATATCTTAGATTGCCTTGTTTTCCATCTGTTAGGAACCTTCAAGATCTAATCTTAAAAGGTATATTCTTATAATTCACTTAATTTATTGATTGGAAAGATGTAAGTGCAAAAATGGCACTTCTTTTTATCCACTAAAATGTTAGTATCTGGGTTTATTTGAGGAATAACAACAAGGAGGCAACTTTTTAATCTTCTTAATGCAGAACTAGATCTTGGCCATATCTTAGGGCTACATAGTTCCTCAGGTTGCTCATTACTGGCTTAAGATGTTTCCACTCCTGGGGGTATTTGCATTTTAATGGGGAACTCTTGCAGCACAAAAGCCTTCAAGACCAAAATAAATTAATCTCTAAAAGTGAAATTTGAGATATTAGGACAGAGCTCTGGGGGCAAAGAAGAGAGGGAAATTTTTAAATGGAAGATGTCTCTCTACCTGCAAATTATATCATGTCTATCATAAGGCAAGCTTCAGTAGGGAAAAGCAGGAAAGTATATAACCCCATATTTCCCATAGGATGTAAAATTTATTTTCAACAGTCAAAAATATTAAAGGACTGTCAAAAGCACATTGAATTATTTACATATTTTGAAAGACATACACTAAGGCTTTTTATTTTTACTTTGGCACAGATCATTATATAAAATGCTACTTTGAACTATTAATTGGTTCAAATACTCTCCTTCCTCCTAACTTCCACCAAAAAGTTTAAGCAGATGGTCAATATGAAGTATGCAATATTAAGTGAACACTCGTGACACCATATGCATGGATGTGAACATAGTGCCTGATAAAGCATCAGGTACTTTGGAATAATTAATTCACTCCAAAATAATTTAATTTGTGGTGAATTTCTCTGATTGGACAAATTGCCCAAATTCCAAGTTCCCAAAAGGGAGACTGAGATCCTGATGATAAAACACAGTTAAAAATAAACTTCTCCATTTGAGATACAGAGGATCAGTTGAATGACATGTGTAAGTAATTATAAGTTCTAGGGTCTCCAGTATTTTTCTTTTCTCTTTTATCAAACAAAAGTAATAAATCTTAATTTTTCATTTTTCCTTGTTTTCTTGTACATTTTACTCCTGAACCTAGCAAGTAAGTAAAAATGGTGAATAGCATTTTCAAACCCCAAGGTCCATTTCAAATTTTGTTTGAGCCAGCCACGGTGGTGGCACCCCTGTAATCCCAGCAACTCAAGAGGCTAAGGTAGGAGGATCACAAATTCAAGGCCAGCCTCAGCAACTTAGCAAAATTCTAAGAAACTCAATGAGATACTATTTCAAAAATAAATAAATAAATTTTAAAAAATAGGGTTAAGATGTAAGTCAATCCCCAAACTCAAATAAAGAAAAAAGGAAAAATAAAAAGATATTTTGCTTGAAGAAATAAAGAAAAAGCATTGAGATGGGAAACAGCAAGGAAAAGAAAATTCCTATACTTAGCCAGAGAAAACTAAAATGAAAACTGGACCCCCATACCCACTGCAATTGCTAAGTGATAATGCAGTATGCTATATGCATACAGTACACTTTTATTTAAGAAACACAGTTATCTTTACTTAAAAATGAAGTTAGAGAAGTGCAAATCAAAACTACTCTAAGATTTCATCTCACTCCAGTCAGAATGGCAATTATCAAGAATTCAAGCGACAGTAAGTGTTGGTGAGGATGTGGTGAAAAAGGTACACTTATACATTGCTGATGGGACTGTCAATTGGTGCAACCATTATGGAAAGCGGTATGGAGAATCCTCAGAAAACTTGGAATGGAACCACAATTTGACCCAGCTATCCCACACCTCAGTTTATATGCAAAGGACTTAAAATCAGCATACTACAGTGATGTAGCCACATCCATGTTTATAGCAATTCAACTCACAATAGTTAAACTATGGAACTAGGCGTCTTTCAACAGATGAATGGATAAAGAAAATGTGGTATATAGACACAATGGAATATTTCTCAGCTTTAATGAAGAATAAGATTATGACATCCGCTGGGTAAATGGATGGAGCTGGAGAATATCATGCTAGGCTAAATAAGCCAATCCCCCCAAACTGAAGGCTAAATGTTTTCTCTCACAATGGGTAGGGGGATGGCTGGGGAAGAACAGAGTTACTTTGGATTAGGTAGAGGGGAGTGAAAGGAGGGGAGGAAATATGAGGGTAGGAAGGATAGCAAAATGAATCAGACATTATTACCCTGTGTATATATATGACTACATAACCAATGTGATTGTATAACATGTACAACCAGAAGAATGAGAAATTATATTTCATTTACGTATAATGTGTCAAAGAGCATTCTACTGTCATGTATAGCTAATTAGAAGAAACAAACAAACAAAAACTGGAGAGAGGGTTTTAGTTATCATTGTACAGGTAACAAATATAGACTGAACTATCTACAAAGCCCTTCAGCTGGGTATGGTGGTACATTTCTATAATCCTAGTAATTTGGGAGCCTGAGGCACGAGGTTGCAAGTTCAAGGCCAATGTGGGCAATTTAGGATTCTGAGAAATTTAGCAAGACCTTGTCTCAAAATAAAAAATAAAAAAGGTTAGGGGAGATAACTCAGCAATAAAGCACCCCTGGGTTCAACTTCCAGTACTAAATGAATAAATAGGCATTTCATTAGATAAGAAATAAACATATGAAAAGCTGTGTACATCCTAACTGGTATATAGACAAAAGTTCTGGTCTCCTGAGGCAATCTGTTTTCTGAAGTGAATCTTGATAAGAACACTTTGTTATTTACATTAGATTAGAGTAGTAACTTATTTGACTGTTTTCTTAGGAACCTTCAGATAGTTATTTTCTTAGAAACAACTCCTCTTCTCTATAAATGAATAACATACATTTGAATATCAAATGAAAATAACTAAATACAAGGTTTGGAAACTAATTATTTTTTCTTATAAGAATTGTCTATTTGGGGGGCTGGGATGTGGCTCAACTGGTAGCGCGCTCGCCTGGCATGCGCGAGGCGCTGGGTTCGATCCTCAGCACTACATAAAAATAAAATAAAAGATGTTGTGTCCACCGAAAACTAAAAAATAAATATTAAAAAAAGAATTGTCTATTTGGCTTTTTTTTTTCACCATAGGAAACATTATTCTGGGCTGCTCTGGATATAGCAGATGTCGTTCTAAGTTATGTGTCACCAAAAGAGCAGGTGTGCTCTAAAGGGAAAAAAAAAAAATCTTGTTTTCGTACAATTATCTTTTTTAATGAAAATAAATGAAGGGGAAAAATGTACAAGACCATATCAGCATCAGCATCTTCTTCCACTTTCCCTCTCGCAAACAGTTTCCTCTGAAATGAAAGCAGCTCTTTAACCTCTTCAATTCTTGAATCGCCTACTAAGTAAGCACTCATCAGGATAAGTACTGAAATCTGAAAACAATCTTACTGATTGAGCTTCGCAAGCAGCCATTCAACCTCATAAGAGTAACTTTTTTCAATTAGAAACTTAACAGTAGGTAGATTACAGGAAGATGGTGGGGCAGATAAAAGAACACATTAGAAATACAGAGACTCTTAGATAATAGAAGTGAGAAGGCATTCTAAATACAGTGTCGTGAAATGTATTTTATGCAGCAACTCCAGAGATCAGATGAGAAAAAAGTAAAACATTCTAGCCTAGAATAAGATAGGAAGGTATGTAGGTCAGAGAGGAGGTTGGAATATTTCATAATTGCATCTTGCTCCAATTATATAAGAAAGAACAATGAGAAAATTGCAGTGGTTTGGAGAGAAGAGTAAAAACAGTAGAAGCCCTGAAAATCGGAGGGCGGATACTGTGAAGAATTCCACAGGGTCAAAACTCAACCAACCTATGCCTGTCTGTAAGTGGGGTGAGTGCTAATAGTGCTGAGGATTAGTTCTTCATTATCTCTGTAACTTTTACAGTTTCATCTTTGCTCCTTTATTCTGTCATCAGGAATGCTTTTTTTTCTTTCTACAACACTTTACAGTCTATCATTCTCCATTCCCTACCTCTTCTCCCTCTTCTCTGAATACTGCTGGTTTTCTCAGTCTGTAGTTTTCCAAAACTAAAGAGGAAGACAATTCGCAGGAATTTCTTATCTATCAAATGCAGGTGTTTTAAGGTGTTGTAAGTAAACAAACAAAATGTTGTTGACCAGAAGTGAAGACTAGCATTTTTTTTTAATGATAAGCATTCATTTTACATCATTGAATGTTTTAAAATTTAGAGAAAGAAAAAGGAAACAGATAGCTAGGACATGCCAACGGGAGAAGATAAATTTAAGTTTTGTTTTGAATTGTAGAAGAGACATACATGGGAAGAAGGAGAGGGGAGCGAATTGAGAAGTAACAAGGACAAAGTCATAATGACAGGAGTAAGGTTGATTGTAGAAGCAAGAGTCGACATAACTTTAAAATATGTCAAGCACATCATGGCCTTCCTGCGCTTAAAACTTTGTAATGGTTGCTCATTTTAACTAGAATAGAATACAAATAACCTTCATGAACTTCAAGGTCTTCTATGGGCTGATGGTCTAGTTGCTGCCTACTACTCAGCAGTCATATTCTGTTGCTTTCTATTGTGTTAATTCGGATTCAGCAAGTGAGCTTCTTCTATTTCCTGAGCAATGCCAAGTTGTTTCTACTTTAAGGTTCCAGATCAGCCCTTTCCTCCAACTGGCATGCTCTGCCTTCCTCCCTTCTTTTCGTCATTCAAGACTCAACTGAATGCTACTGCCTGTGGAAACCTTCTCTGATCCTCTCTTCCACTTCCTATTCCAACAATTTTGCTATTTTCTGAACAGTTATTACTGCTAAAATTTACTAATTAAATAACTCAGGAGTGTCTCTGCCCCCACTATCAACTCAGGTAGAACACAAGGCACGAGAGAAACTACAAATTTCCCAGTCTTCAAGCCTCTCTGTTCAATATTGAGTATTAGTGAAGTGTTTTTCTTTTCTTTTTTTTCTTTCACTCACCTCCCAGAGAAGTAGTCTTCTTGTTGTTTGAGTCCTGAGATAGGGAGCTTTGAGAAAAGTCACTTTCCTCTAATGTGCTATCTTGTCTTTCAAGAATAGACACTTTCTATCTTGCCCATTGCTAAATCTTTGTCACCTACATTGGTTCTAAAGCTCAGTGCTACAGAAAGTACGTGGTCTATGAACTCTTTACTACCATCTTCTCAACAGGTAAATCAATAAATGCTTTCTTTATCCAGAATCTTCTTTTCTACTAAAAATATATAGCTAAATTAAACAATGTGTCTAGTGACATAGTTGGTTTATATTCTGGAACAAACTTCCTATCTGCTCACAGACCCTAACAGTTTGTAGACTTTTATGGACCACAGACCATGCTTTGAGAAGCATGATCTAGCTTCTAGGAGAGGTTAGAAGGTTTCATCCCAGCAGAAGGCAGAATATATGAGTGGATTACTAAAAAGTTTGACAGTTTTGATGGGTTGCCTATAATTATCTCACAGGTGATAAATTATCACTGATAATTATATTTCTGAGATACACAGTGGCAACATCAGAAAAGTCTATGTGATTTCAAGAAAAGTTATTAAAGTCAGAAGGGAACAGAGCTTGAGAGAAAAGGCCAATTCACTGATGCCATGGACCGAGCTTAATGCCGGAAGTCATTAAAGATGGGACTCTCACCTGAAACACAGAGGTTACTCGAAAGTAGGGAAGCCATGGGGATGTTCTAGGGACATCTAGGGAGAATGTTATTTTGTCTTCCCACAAAAGATCGATACATTGTGCACCAAATAGAAAACAGATATTAAGCTCAAAGAGGTTAATTGGTTTGGGAAAAAACTTTCCATACCTCAATATTTGGAGGTAGTCAAGATTTCCAAAATGTCAAATAAGAAATTTAAGATTCCTGTAAATAATTCAGATATGATTGTTGCAACAATATACCTTCATGGAGTGTTCCCTATCTACAAGGTGCTATAGCTATATCACATCCATTATCTCAATGAATTTTCTCAATAATCCTTTTGGGTGGACACTGCTCTTATCCATTTTAAGTGAGGCTTAGCATGTGGTGGAATCAGTATTTGAAAACGAAGTCTTAAATGAGTCTATGCTTGTTTTTGTCTTTTTTTTTTTTTTTGCTGCTGGAAACAGAAGACCTGAGAACAACATGGAGAAGGAAAGGTTTATTTGGGGCTCACATTTTCAGAGGTCTCATTCCATGAATGGCCACCTCCTTTGCTTTGGGTACCAGGTGAGGCAGAGCCATAGAAGGGTATGGAGGCACATGGAAATTAGGAAGCAGAGAGAGAGAGGTCCACTCACCAGAGAGTATATATGAACCCCAAAGGGATGCCCCTAGTACGCACCACTCTTAATTGGAGATTTCGCTTTTAAAAGTTTCCTGTGTAAATCAGACAAGTTTGGAAAAGTTGCATCAAGCTAATCGCTTATGAAGAAACAGTTGGGAACTTACTAAACTCTATATGGGTGGAAAGTTGGAGAAAGGTAAAGAAAAATGAAAACATTAAATAGAAACAACAGTTTCCATAATTTTTTCTAGTTTTAGTCATGCCACAGGGAATTATTTTTCACCCTGCCTTGTCTCTTTCAGGGCTCCAAGAACATTTCAGCAAATGGATCCAGTGTACTGAATGAAAGCATAATGTGGAATAAATACCTTGGGTGAGGAAAACCTGAAGGAATTCAATGTTTCCCTTTGGACAGACAGCTGGATGCCAGGTGTTAGTGTTACCACACCTTGACTAGAACAAACAACATTACCCTAAATTAAACAGATGTGGCTTCAAGAGCAAGTACTTTATATGAAAATCACATATATTAGGGTTAGTTTTTTTCTAATGATGAATTGATATTCTGTTTGGTGTTGGTATGTCACTATGACTCTTGCATTTATAAAGCAGAGAAATCAAACAACACAGCAAGAATCCTTGGAACTTGAACCGATACTAAAAAAAAAAAAGTCTCAGAAACTGAGTAGGTCTCAAGTTGAAGATCAGCTTCTTGGTCTTCTCTATGCTCACTTGGGGTTTTGAGTACAATTTGATTTTGTATTATCTTACATCTATTGGAATACACATTTGCCAAACTATACTTTTGCTATGGGACTCATTATATCTCATACGATATCATCAATATCCATTATCTTCAAGTATTGTTCTCAGGGTACTTTAATCTAAGAGTTTGGGAAGAGCAGCAAGGCTATTTTAAAAAAGTCAACATTACAATTATAAAATGATTGTTTATCTTTATCTACAGATCTGGATGCAGTGCAGGACATACTGAATCATTAATATCATTAAAAATGATGATGCTGACAACACCTTAGATTTGATGAAAGTAAATCCTAAGTGGAAGGACAGTCCTGAATATCTATATTTTCCACTGAGTTTAAGACTATTTACACAAAAATTCCTTCATTACTTAGCTGGGAACTATAAAAATAGAAATAAGAGGAGGCGTATGCCAGATGTTTGCCTAGGGTTGGCACATATTCATTGGAGGACTATGAGTGTTATTTGTTGAGAGCAAGCCTAGCTATTATGTGTTTATTTTTTTTTAAAATTAAGGGTTAGAAAAGTTTTGTGTATTAGAAGATTTTGGAATGTTATTATTCGCACTGTACAGTCAAACAAGCAAGAAGAATTTTCAACTGTCAATAGTTGCCAGGAAAGGATAATAGGATATACAAGTATGGGGAAAATGAATGAAGAAATTTCCATCCATTATGTGTGCGCACTATCACATTGTATGATACTGAATGTATACACTCATTATAATTAGTGAGTTAAATTCAAATATTAATAATTGGTACCAATAAAAATGTTGGATACTTGTCTGAAATTCAGGTAGGTGCATAGTCTAGGTTTCAAATAGCAAAATAGTGGGAAAAAAACCCTCTCATCAATTTCTTTTAAAGTTGTGGATATGTTTTCTTCATCACAGATAAGAAAGTAGGGGAGAGTACATTTACCATGTGAAAAGAAAGGCTGAGGAAAAACAATGGATACCTATTTGTAAACTTGAAATTTGTTTGGGGTTTGGTGCCAGCACAAGATAGAGTTTAAGGTCATTTCTCATTTCATCCAAATAAATCTTCTTATTCGGGGTTACACATTTAAAGGGATATAATCTGCACAATGCTCCAAATCACTTCACTTTCTTTCCCCCAGATGCATTTAGCATGGCTGGAAGGCTATGTTCAGGAAATGAAGTTTTCTAAACTGTGACTGGTTTTATCAGACGATGAATCTTCCCTCAGAAGGAGGATCAGGGATGTGAGGATCAGGATGTCTTGGCCAGCAGCAGTAGCAGGTTCTATGCCACACTGCTAGCAGTGGAAGGAGAATAAAATAATAAATGAAATGTGCTTCCTGACAGATGCATCCTCTTTGTCTTTTCCCAGCTGTGGCACATGCTCATCAGCTTAGCATATTCCCTTGGACTGGAGGCCCACAGTAAGGAAGAGCCATGGAAAAGGAAGTCAGGTTTTTGAGCCAGTTCATTAAGTGATTAATTACTAGTGATATATGGCTTTTTTGTTCTCATTGCTTTATGCTGGGTTTCACAGAAGCTTTTGGAGAGCATAGGTTTTCATTTCTCACATCTGATCTCTGCCTAGGCAGGGGTCTCTCCCAGAACACAGTTGGGAGCCAGGAGAGAACCAGAGTCAAAGGTGAAAACTAGCATGAAGGTGATTTATTCCATTGAAACTTGGGCAATGCATCCCTGTCACCCTGTCAGCTGTCAGAAATGCCACTGGCCCTTTTATTTACTTGTTGCAGTACATTCTTCTGGAAATCATCCATCTTTGGAAATGGCACTTTAATTAAAAGCTAAAGGGAAGCAGTAAGTTCAAATTTGTGCATGTGGTTAAATATGCATGTGTGAATGTGTGCTTTTATAATGATGTTTGAGTTTGTACATGTTGCATGTATGTGGACATATTTATAATATATGCATACTTTTGAGTGTCATTTTAATTAGTTTACACACTTGAGTTTGTTTAAACAATATCTTATGGTTTTGGAAAATATATCTGTAGTCACATTGATATACATCTGAAATGACTATATTCTTTAAAGGAGACCTATCATAAATCCTTTCAAAAACAAATATTTATTCTGAATGGTAACTTACTTTCTTGCAAATTTTATGATTTTTAATGACTTTTAAAATTTTAAACAAGAAAACTGTAGATGATAGTTGTGATGCTGCTCAGGTAAAAGAAGAATTAGATCAGAGGATGATCTACAAGGGTCCACTGATTAGGTAACTAACATTGTAGGTGTCTGTCACTGTGAGACCTCTGGTTAGATTTCTCCACATGAGGCCTTCCCTCACAAAGACAATGACATTTATGATTTTCTTTCTATTTTCTTTATTAGTGGCATTCGCCATCATGGGCCTGACTCTCTGTTCTGCTGTTCCCTGAATAACTAGTCAGACCACTCCCATATGGCACTCAATGAATATGACTTCTTCTAAAAGGAATTTTAGAAGGAATTGTCTTTAAACTCCAAATCCAAGAGAAATCTTCCCTTTGTTTTGGAACCATGTTTAGCAATTTCCATATTGGATAATATTAATTACTATAAATGTTTGATATGGTATTCTGAGGGGAATTTCCCTAGCTAGGGAAAAACCATGACCAATATATGTTACTGTATTATGGAATGTCAGATTCCAGCAACATGGCTTCTGAAAACAGAAAGAAAAATGATTCTTTTTTTCAAAGAGCTTTGCTCTGGTTGGCTTATGTCCCAGCAGTACAAAAAGTAGGTGATGTTTTGGCAACGGTATGGAAGAATATGGAATAGTCAGGATTGTGCTCTTATTTGCATTTACTAAAAGCCCAAGATGATTATTTGTCCCCACTGCTCAATGTACACACCATGACACTTCATTCACCAGGTCCCCTGAGCCCATGAGACATCAATTCTATTCAACAAGATGTATTCACCATTATATCTTTTTTTTTTGAGAAAGAGAGAGAGAGAGAGAGAGAGAGAGAGAGAGAGAGAGAGAGAATTTTTTATTTATTTCCTTTAGTTTTCGGCGGACACAACATCTTTGTTTGTATGTGGTGCTGAGGATCGAACCCAGGCCGCACGCATGCCAGGCGAGCGCGCTACCGCTTGAGCCACATCCCCAGCCCCACCATTATATCTTGACAGAAGAAAGCATCATGTTGATGTTTTGGAGAGGAATATTTCAGGGCAGTTTCTTGTCAGGAATAAATAAAAAGAGATATTACGATTACCAAGAGAGGAATCATTTGCAATCTGGGTCTTCTGGACTATAGAGCATTACAAAAATGATATTGCGAAAGTGTGATCTTTTAGGAATACCATCAGAAAAGTAACTCTGAATTAGCAATGGAACAATTGAGGGATCCTGTACAGCTGTGTATACTCAGGTTGGGATAAATAAAATACATGCTAGTTCTATTCCTCCAGTTTCCATGCTAAACTAAGGCAACTTGGCAATCGTCATCTTGCACAATGGGTATGGTTTGGTAGACTAAGGTTGACTAAGGAGAAGGGCTGTGAAAATGGCTGGTTTGCAAGTGGAAGAAGACAAGTCAACATGATGCTTTCGGAGTGATGGGAGAGTGAGTGGACAAATTATCTAAGGGTAAGAGAAGATTATTGCAATGGCTTCACTGTAATAGTTTGCTCAGGTTGCCATAACAAAACACCTCTTATGGGAAAACCAATTTTCTCTCAGTTCTGAAGGTTAGAAGTTCAAGATCAAGGTGTTGGTAACATTGGTTTCTTTTTCATCCTCTTACCTTGCAAGGGCCATAATATTGCTCCCTCTTTACATGATTGTCTCTCTGTATCAGTGCATCTGGTGTTTCTGTGTCCTAATCTCCTTTTCTAATGAGAATGACCATCAGATTGGATTTGAGTCTACCCTAATGGCCTCATTTTCATTTAATCACCTCTTTAAAGACCTTATCTCCAAATCTAGTCATACTCTGAGATGCTGAGTGTTAAGGCTTCCACATATGATTTTCAGAGAGACATAATTCACTCTATAACACTCATTTGACCATATACTCCAACATGCTATTACTAAATTTTAAGGGCTGCCTCAGTCCTGGTCATCTATAAAGACTAGTAAAGCTCCAAGTTTGGTTTTTGTTTGCTTCTTTTTCAGAATGTTACTAATACTGTTCCCAAGCTGATAAATGTTGAATAGATTTCATGTGTTTTCCATTTCTTTTATGCTATCTCAACTTCTGATTTTTTTAGGCTATCATCGATAACCATCTCTGTATAATAGTTCTCCAGTCAAATGTTTATGTGACCTTTTGATACTTGGTTTAGATTCGTAGAAAACATAAGGATAATGTTGGTCCAGGATGGGCTAATAAGAGGATTGGTGTGTATGGGAAACTGGAAATCAGAACACATGTGATCCTTCTAGTGGGCAAAGTGCTACTGAACTGACTGGAGTCATATAGAAATTCTGGAGGTACTAGAATTTCTGATTTTTCAAGAGAAGCCGGCAATACAGATTTTAATTGAATGTTTACAATTTTTAAACTTTTTAAATTATTATAAATGAGCTCCCAGTCTGTATTTGGTAATCAAGGTTGTATCTTGCATCTATTGGAGGTGCTATTTCAAAGCCAATGATCAAAATAGGAATTCTTGTGGAGAACAGGAAAGTACAGAGTAGGATAATCATTCATACAAGGAGACAGAGACTTTATTTATTTTCCAAAATCCATCTTAGGTGAAGCACTATGTCTTCCTGAAGAAAATGCTTCTTAACGTGAAAAGGAAACTCATGGACAACTCAAGCAAAACAAAACTCTTCCCACCAAATCATAAATCACAAGAAGAAGGCAGGCTAAGGGGAATGGAGGGCAGGAGAAGAGGGGAACATTATGTCTCAGAAGGTGGGAAATCATCTAAGCAGACAGAAAAGCTCATGGAAGTGGAGGTACTTGAGCTGGGTTTAATAGATGAGGAGAAAAGGGTCTTTTAATTTAGGATGTGGCAAAGGCAGAAAGAGCATGTAACCTTTCGGAAATAATTGAGGATGGAGACCATGGTTTTACGATGTTAAATGAAAGCAATTGGAATTTCTAGTTTGGTATTGTTTCTGGTTGAGTTTCCTAACCTTGTGATCTTTGCTTAACCAAGAATAATAGGCAGGAGAAAAAAGAAATACTAAAAGAAAGCCTTTGGATAAAACAGAAGTCCACAAATGTTTCTGTGAAGGCCCATGTGATCCCTGTGCAAGTTCGCAACTCTGTTGTAACATGAAAGCAGCCAGACAGAACACGAGTTAAGCATGGCCTTGTCCCAGCACAATTCTATTAAGGGCAAGGCTTGGCCCACAGGCCACAGTTTGCTGATCTCTGGTCTGGAGGGAAAGACACGTTAAGGTCAGCGAGGGGTAGGACAAAGGACAAGCTCTAGAGAGTGACCCTAAAACAGTACAGAGCATAGTACTGGACAGCTTCAAAATGATTCATATGTGTTTTTGAAACTTTATTGAAGAATAAGAAGGAAAGGAAACAGCATGGTAGGGAAATGATGGATAGGGATAGGGAAATGATTTTTTTTTTAAAGCAGAAAGAAATGGTTGGGATTAAATGGGAAAAGAAATGTCCAAATGGGATGAGCAATTAAGCCTATTTGAGGAGGCTAAAATGGGAAGAGGAAAAGCCAGAGCATGGAGGTGAGGTCATATAGAGACATATCAAACATCAGGGTATAAAGGACCTGGTGATATTACAGATGGTGATGTTTTAAGCCCATTGCAATAAAAGGACTTATAAAGGGGACTTGAGCTGTTCATCTACTGAGCCTGCCTCTCTGAACCAGAGGCTCATCAGCCTCATTAAGCAAGGTTTAACTTTCCTTTCAGCAACTGTCCCCAATTTCTTACTCCATCTCTAATTAATCATTCCAACACTGAGAAGCAGATAGGAAAATGAGAAATGATGGGGCGAGATGGGCTTCAACGGGTGCTTCTGTGTGCCCCCTCAGCACCAGGCCCAGCTTACCTCTCTCTTGATTTCTGAAAGCTTTGTCTATTCTAGTTGAGGAATGGATGATCCCATAGGCACAGTGTGGAGTCTACAGAGTATTAAGCCTTGGAGATGTCATTAAGGCAAGGTTCCCAGCTGATTTAATGAATGCAGTCAGCAGGAGCGCCAGAGAATTGAGTTTATCAAGGCGATTGTTGTCGTCTTATTATCTAGTTTAACAATTTGGGATCACCAAATCACATATCATCGAAACTCCCTCCCTGCCAATGTTTTCCCCTTCTCTTTCAAGACTTGCCACTGAATCATTTCACAGTATGCTTTAATGACAGTGGATATGGGATTCACTGTGGTTTTATAATAAAGCTGCAGCTGCCAGGCTCGTCTAAAGAATTACAAGGTCTCTTCTCCAAGCAGAGTGAAATGAATATCACATCAAAAATAACACCTAGGATTTAAAACAAAGGAGCTTGGATACAGCTTACAAGAACCAAATTCTCTTTTTTAATTTTTGTTCCAGGGTAATTCCTGATCTCTGAGACGATGCTCTTGTGTGAAGTAGACAATGTAGAAAGGATGGACTTGGGGTCGAACTACCTAGACTGGTGGTTCCTTCTTCATCCCACCCAGCTGACACTGTATTCATGTCCTGGTGCAAGCTGCACCTGGCTCAGTGCCTCACACATAAGAGTTGCTCAGTAAGTGGGAGGTAGGTTGGGTGGATGAATAATTACAAATTTCCCTTGTGCTTCTTGGGAGGGAGCCGGCTAATGTCTTCTCTTGTTAGTTCCTCTTTACTCTGCAAACTGCCACCAGGATTGGGATGAGTTCCAGAGGGAGACTTTAATTTAGTAACATGAAAACTAGGCAACCTACTTTTTTTGTTTTCAGTCAAACTTGAACCATTGCTGGGGAAACATTTTGAACTGATAGACAACTGGATCATGTTTCTGTACAATAGCTTACAGTTCATGAACTTGAACCTCCAGTACTTTTTTAGTGAGGCTTGTTAATGTCTATGCTGTGATCAGCACTAATCACGACTTTAATTATACTGTAATTACAAAGCACCATTATGTCCTTGTGTTTTCTCGAAGCAAAGAAAAGCACAAAAGCTCTTCTTGGCCATACTTTGTCCACATTCTTCTTTTGTCATCTCTCTGATTTTTTTTCTGCAAGTAATTAAAATTATGAAATTCAGGACAAAAATTCAACAGTTAAATAATTCATTGTATATTTAATAGACAAGTTGTACTCTTCACTTATTGAAGGTGCAATTAAAAACACATAAAACTTTAATTCATATAATGTTTAATTGGTAGGTCTGAAGCCAATTATGGTACCAATGTACTCTTTTTCCAATTTTAACTCCTACATTATTTTTCATTAAAAATGTTAAATTAAAAGAAATTGTCGTTAAATAGCAAGGAAAGCTGTCACTGAACCTAGCAGGTGGTTTCTGTTAGCAAAGCTAAGACCACTTAGGAAAATGGCTCTAGTGGAACCTCTTTTAGGTAACCACTGTTAGGACACACACACACAAACACACACACACACACACACACACACACACACACACCCTTCAGTTTTCTCTAACAAAAGCTAATGCATATATGTAAGCCAGAAAACTGGAAAGTATAAAAATATGGAAAAAAATCCCAAAATGAAATAAACATGAGTTAACACTTAGAAGACAATAAAATTTCAATCTTAAAAAAAATGTGCTGCTCTAAGACCCACATTGCTCAGCTTAAAATTTTAAAGACTGTTGGATAATTTTTTTCATATTATTAGTCTGTTCTTTTCCTACAGGTATTTTCCCTCCAAGAAAAATGAAAAAAAAAATATTATGACCTTTGGTAAGGTTGAACTCCTTGGTTGGTTCAGGAAATTTATCTTTGCCTCTTTCTGTTAAAATATTTTTGTTAGAGAGAGCTGCGATTACTATTTATAGTTTTAATTAAAGGGATTTTAGAAACTGTAATCCCTTCTCCATTATGTCTTATTCTTTTTCTCCAATCTCTATGCTTTCTATAGTTATAAATTAAAGATCTCAACTAAAAAAATGTTTTATATAGCATGAGGAATATGCACAACCAAGACAAGAAGGAGTAGATATTATGCTGTTTCAAAGGAAAGAGCTAAGTTATTTCACAATTTTATAGGCATCTATGGTTTTAGTTGAGGGTAATGCTTTCTAGTATTTAAGTGCTAAAGGATCTGTGAATTATAGCAAAGCTTCATTGCATGCTACTTGATTTACCTTTCAGGACTCCTGTTTTTTTTTTTTTTCCATGAGAGTTCTGTGTTAGAAGAAGCCCTAACTATTTTACTTTTAATTTCTTCCAAGGAGGAGATTGCCTCTAAACAGTCCTGAAATATCATTCTTTAAAGATTTGAAGATTTCTGGGAAAATTCAAGCATCTCATTTCACTGATGGAAGACTTCAATTTTAAGGAAAGTTTCTTGGCAATTTCTAGCCCTTTTCTAAGGTCAGGGGTCTGGTTATAGAAATAAGGCCAGGTTTTGTTATTCTAGAGCAGAGATTTTCAACCTCTGCAATACAGGCACTGTATTCTCTTATGCATGTAGGATTCCCATCTTTTACCTATTAGATGCCACTAAGCACCACCCTACCAACCCTATCCTCTCTCCCCTACCATTTGTAAAAATAGAAAGTGTCTTCTGGGGTGGGGGAGAGTAAAATCCTCCCTAACTGAGAACCACTGTCTAGAGAACAAGAACATAACTGGTTTGTAACAAAGTTTGGGCTTTAAATTGGGGTTCCATGTCTTCCCTCTCTCCCTCCCTATTATGGTTTAGCTGAGGTTTTCCCCAAAAGCTCATGTGTGAGACAATTCAAGAAACTAAAATGATTGGGGTATGACAGCCTTAACTTAATGGGTCCATTAATCCCCTAATAGGGATTAACTGGGTGGTGACTGTAAGCAGGTAGGTGTGGCTAGAGGAGGTAGATGTGGCTAGAGGGTGTGCCTTTGGAGTATATATTTTGTCCATGGTAAGGGAATTCTCATTCTCTCTCTGTCTCTCTCTGTCTCTCTGTCTCTCTGTCTCTCTCTCTCCCTCTCCCCCTCCCCCTCCCCCTTTCCTTCTCCTTCTCCTTCTTCAGCTCTCTGCTTCCTGGTGCCATGTTCCCAGCTTCCCAGGTGATTCCCTCTGCCACACACTTCTGCCATGATGTTCTGCCTCACCTCAGGCCCCAAGGGGAGTTGACCATCTGTGGACTGAGAACTCTGAAACTGTGAGCCCCCAAACAACCTTTTCCTCCTCTAATTATTCTTATCAGGTCTTTTGGTCATAGGAGTATAAAAGCTGACTAACACTCTTCCTTCCTTCCTTCCTTCCTTCCTTCCTTCCTTGATTGAATCCTAGGGGTGCTTTACCTCTGAGATATATCTCCAATCCTTTTCACTTTTTTTTTTTTTTTTTGATTTTGA
>NW_025999977.1:21227990-21245010 GCF_001458135.2 Marmota marmota marmota | reverse complement strand
TTTTTTTTTTTTTTTGAGATAGGGTTTCAGCAAATTGCTGAGGCTGGCCTTAAATTTGTGGTCCTCATGCCTCAGTCTTCCTAGTCAATGGGATTACAGGTGAGCATCATCATACCTGGCCGTGCTTTCCACCATTTTGTTATTTCCTGCACTGACTCAACACAGACTATTTAGAGCCTCCTGATGAACCCATTTAAAAGAGATGGCTTTAGATATATAGAGTGACCAAGAAATGTGTGGTTGAACCTGGTGTCTGCATGGCTTTTAAGTTTCCACGACACCTGTGCTCACCAGACTGAGGAATTTGAGAAGATATGTAAGAGTCACATTTTCCTGAAATTCTGTGACCTGGTATATTGTATAATAAAAAAATTCAAAGATAGGAATTTGTGATGGTTAATCTTGATTATCACCTTGATTGGACTGAAAGACACCTAGGAAATTAGTAAACACAGTGGCACATGGTACAGCAAACTGAGCTGAGAGGCCTGTCCTGAATGTGGGCAGCACTGTCTAATAGGCTGGGGGGCTCCATAGAACAGAAACAAAAGAAGGAGGGAGCCCACCAGCATGTGTAAGCCTGATGCTTCTTGAGCACGTGCATCTATTTCTGCTGCCATCACCCATAGACATCAGACTTCTTCAGTCTTTGCACGTGGACGCTGACCACTGATTCTCCAGGAACTTCTAGGTCTTCAGTCTCAGACTGGGGACGGATCACTGATCTGTTTTGTTGTAACGCTCCACCTTCTTGGATGATTTCCCTGGCTCTCCAGTGTACAGATGGCCATCATACTTTTTGATCATGTAAGCCAATCTAATAAATCCCCTTTAATAATTATACACCCCTTCCATTCTTTTCCTCTAGAGAATCCTAATAGAGGGAGGGTGTGTTGTGGCTCTCTGTTGTGGCTCAGCCTTGACTACTACTTCTTGGATAGACAATCTAGATTTTGCTCCTAGTTGGACCTTTTGCCGATTACATGACCTACTGTCCTATTTCCCCACACTAACTTTGAAAATATGTGTGAGTTTTTCTTAGATTTGTTATTGAATATTTCGTACTTTGATTAACATGTAAATGAGGGAGAAAAAACTTGAACGTTTCCTAAGTTTTGAGTACTCTTCCCCAGTGTTTCTTTGCTCCATGGGCACTATTGTTTTTCGAGATCCATTTTGTGGAATGCAAGGTTTCTCAGGAATGAGTGTATTGTGTTATTGCTGTTATGGCTTACAGTTTTAAAAAGTCACATAGCGCGAGGAGCTTATAAATATAGACCTGGGTCTCTGCCTCAAAACCTTCAGAACCTGTTCTTTATCCCAGGTGTTCTAAGATTTCATGACGTGCCTTTTTGTGGGTCTTTTTTCATTCATTTCTCTGGGCACTCCGTGGGTACTTTTAACCTGAAGTTGTATGCCTTTCACTTTGGGAAAATTTCCTTGTATAATTTCTTTGATGATTTTCCTCTCATCCTTTTTTTTTATAGAACATCTATTAATACGATAAAAGTGGAAGAAGGTTTAAATGAAACTTCTCCAGTTATGTAATCCAAACCAAAAACAGATGTCAAAGGGGACTGATGCCAGGTGTTAGGCTAGAGTTGACATCTATTTACTGGAGGGCTGTCAGGTTTATTGCAATCGAGTCTTGCTATTATTTTTTAAATTTTTTGAAAGTTCAATGTTAAAATAGCCGTGATAGCAGTGTTTCAAAAGTTCATTATTTCCACAGTGTGTTTGTTTGAGCAAGAGGAACATTTGACTATTAAAAGTTACTAGGAAAGGATGAAATTAGAATAGGAGAAAATGGATGAGAAGGTTACATGCAGGTTACCAGCCAGCGCTGCTGACCCCTTACTGCAGGGGGTGTGGGCTATTATTTAACAGCAGCCCCTTCTTTAGAGATCTGTCCTGGTGAACCAGGGGCTGCTTCTCCTAAAGGGTAATGCCACTCAGGGCTTAAAATTCAGACAATGACTGACTGACATGGGGAGTTAAAAGGCTGGACCTCTGCTTGAAATGGAGATTGGTCCAGTAACGCAATGTGTATTGTCATGTTTTCCCAGTGGGACCAGATTGAATGAAGTCTCCACCTGAGACCAGAATCTTGCATAGTTTTTTTGCCTTGCCCTAGCATGCATTCCTCTATTCTCCTGAAAGATCTGCCTCAAGCTGTCATTTAAACAAGAATCCCCTTTCAGTCTCTTCTTCCAGGATAGCTGGCCTAGGATAGAAATTATACTTTTAAATTCAAAGAGTTCTCCTCCCACTATCATTTCTGTTTATATATGCATCCTCTTCTTGTGCCATGAGTACGCTATTCTGGAAGGTTTTGTTTGATGCATCACTTTTACCTTCTTTTTGTTTGCTTTTGTCTCTTCTTCACAATAAGGTTTTCCCAAAATGACTGGTAATTTTTAGCTACACAGTCTTATTTAAGGTACTGAAAAATGGTTTGGAACCTGAATTAGTCAAGATTCTCCAGAATCAATAGGAAGAAAGGGTGGGTGGATAGATGAGAAGATATTGATTAGGGAAGTTGGCTCACAAGATTATAGAGGCTGAGAAGTCCCATGACAGGTCACCTGCAAATTAGAGACCTAAGAGCTGTTAGCATGATTCAGTTCAAGTCTTAAAACCTTGGAACCAGGGATGCCACTCAGCCCAAAGCCACAGATCTGAAATCCTGGGAATCTGCTAACATAACACCCACAGTCCAAAGAGCAGAGCGACTAGAGTTCTGATCTTCAAAGGAATAGAAGGGTGTCTCTGCTTTAGAAGGGAATTCACCTTTCTTCTCTTTTGGTTTTTATCAGGAATCCCAGCTTACTTGATGGTGACTCTCCACACTGAGGACAGATCTTCCCTACTCATTTCAGGAACTCACTCACATACCAATCTCCTCCAGAAACACAGCCATACCCATAGGCAATGCTTATCAGCTCTAGGCATTCCTAATCCAGTCAGGAAGACACCTAAAATTAACTATCACAGAAGCTCTGTGTGGACAGTGGACTTCTCTTTGGTGAACATCAATTGTAAGAAAATTGGTGGACACTGGGATTATTAGATGTTCCCAATAGCTTATCTTTGAGGTGGTTCAATTTCTCCAGAGAAGGGTTCCTTTCTCTCTGACCTAGAACATGTAAGCATGGTTGCCCAGCTGGTATCCTGGAACAAAGAGGAAAGAAGAGTTATTATCTAGGGGGTAGTTTTAATTTTGTCCCTTTATTTCAGCACAGCTACTCATTTACCCATTTTAAAGTCTAATGGGTTTGCCTCCAGAGCCTCTCAGATTTCATTTTCCCAGAAAAAAAATCTACCATCTTCTGATAAGCATCAGGGTGTGCACAGGGTAACCAAAATGTCTGTTTCTTACAAGGACTTTCAAATAAGTCCCTTGTTTTCACAGCCTTATCTTTCAATGTCATCCTTCCTGAATAGCCTTGCTTTTTATTATTTCCATCAGCGTGAATTTTGATTAGAATGGATCTCTCTGTAATATTTTATTTATTTAACTAAAGCTTATATCATGCTTATTATCTAGGCCATTGCACACATATAATTCATTTTAATATCACAACAATCTCTGAGATGATGTTTTTAATCACTATTTTACAAATGAAGAAACTGAGCAAAGGTCACTTGCCCAAGGTCACATAGTTACTACATGGCAGGGCTAGGTTTTAAATTCAGGCAATTTGGCCCAGAAGTCTTTTTTCTTAGTCTGTTCTACTCGTCCTGTGATTTTGGGTCACTTCTGCCAAATTATTTATTATGACTTGGATCAAAATGTCTGAATTTATTATGGGTGAAATTTCTGTTTCTGATCTTCTTGTTTTGGGGTAAATTCCAGAGAAAGGGCTTACCAGGGTTTTCAAGTTCCACAGGAGGTTAAAGCTTTAGGCTGGACATAGTTATTTTTCTTAAAGCCTTAACATCTGATTATTGATTAGAAGAGTATAATTTAGAAAATACGAATAAAATCATCTGGTTGTATGGATTAGTTCATCAGGGCTTTTGATATCCTCTCAGTCTGAGAAAGACACCAGATTTTGTTTTCTAAAATAGCGTCACTGAGGTATAACTTATAAAATTAAAGGCTAAACTATATATTTAAGAATACAGTATATGATGTTTTGACAAATGGTGAAACCATCATCGGAAATCTAGATATTGAATATATCCATCACATCAGTATTTTCTTCATGCTTCATGGCAATCCTCTCCCTTGCACCCAGTCTATCTTTCTTCTAAGCTCCTCTACCCCTTCCTAAAGCCCAGTCCCTGGGAAACTGATCTGCTTTTGGTTTTACTCACTTGTGTTATCTGGAATTTTGAAAAAATAGATTCAAGGAATCATAAAGTATGTACCTTTTTTGAACTCTCTTCTTTTTCTTTCTTTCAGAATAATTGAGTCATTCATGTTTCTTCATGGGTTGATAGGTTATTCCTTTCTTTGGCTTAGTACCATTCCATTGTGAGGATATACCACATTTGTTCATCTCTTCCCCTTTTGATAGATGTTTTTTTTTTCAAAAATATACTGTTTTTAGCTGTTACAAATAAAACTACTGTGAACATTTTTACAGAACACTTTTTATAAACTTATAATTCTATTTTCACCTAGGAGCAGAGGGCCTGGATCAATGGATAGAGATACTTTTTTTTTTTTTTAAGAAAGTGCCATATTTTTTTTCTAAGTGGTTATACCATTTTCATTCTCTTCAGTAATGTATGATTATCTCA
Source organism: Marmota marmota marmota (assembly GCF_001458135.2). NCBI lineage: Eukaryota > Metazoa > Chordata > Mammalia > Rodentia > Sciuridae > Marmota > Marmota marmota. Next base: position 21,240,261 of record NW_025999977.1, on the reverse strand, counting down.
GTTTCCCCATACCCTCATTATCACTGTTATAGTCAGTCTAACTTTTAGACATTCTGATAAGTGTATAGTGGTATTTCACTGAGGTTTTAATTTTTCTTTCTTTAATGAGAAATGATGTTAAACACGTTCTTCTCCATGTGCATGTTTATCTTTTTTTTATTGGTTGCTCAAAACATTACAATAATCTTGACATTTTTTGGTGAAGTATTTGTTGGCCTTTTTAGTCCATTTAAAAAATTTTTTCTTAAATCCTGCAATTTTGGAGTTGCTCTTTATGTATTTTAGATGCAAATTCATTGTCAGATATATGCCTTCCAAATGCTTTCCTTCAGTTTGTGATTTTTCTTTTCATTTCTCTTAATAGTGTCATTCAAAAAGTAGTTCTTAATTTTAATGAAGTTAACATTTACAACTTTTATTGATAAAATAAAACCAGTGAAAGGTAGATTCAGAGTTGAGCTGAAGCCTCCATCTGGTATATTTCTCATTAACTATTACTGTCTCTCAGGAGTAAGATTCTTACTCAACCTGTCCTAAATAAAAAGGTATATATAATCTCATTCCAAAAATCTCAGAAAGCACAACCCTTAACTCTCACCTTCCTCCTAGTAAATTGCATTACGATAAAATTTGGAGAAATCTCATAAAGGACTGTTTTTTTCTAGCCCCTATTTCCTTATTAGGCCCCATTTGACTCTAATCTTTTTGTTTGCTTGTTTCCATAGGCTATGAGGATTCCATCCACTGCCTATGGAAGTTCTTCACACTTGCTACACCTTTTGGGGCCCTTCTCCTAGCAATACTGTTTGCAAATTGAGAAACCAAATTTCTGTTTTCTCTTTCCTAATGTCCTAAAGATAATCACTGAGACCTTTTTTATTTTAAGAAGTTTAGTGCTGATTGCTCTGGGGAAACAGATGGTAATAGCAAAAATAACATTACCAGGAACATTAAAAAGGTTCTAGAAATTTTACAAAATTCTTACAGTTGACTTCTCTGTTCCCTGGCTCCTGGATCCCCCTAAAAAACTGTCAGCTATTGTTAACTATTTTCATTGTTTGTAGGTGGGGCTTCTTCACCTCTAGCAAAGGACATTTTCTTTGCCTTTCTCTATAATGGAATAAAAAAACTCTGAAGATTCAATAAATAGAAGCACTGTTTTCCCTTATGTGAGAAGTTTGCATCTCTGTAGCTATGCAAACTTGGTAACAATCAAAGTTATCCTCTGGGAACTTCTACAGAAGTATGAGTCCTTTGTATATTAGTGGTAGTATCTTTCTACTATGAACTCAATTGTGTAACTCCCAACTACCTCAAGAATTAGAGATTGCACAACTGAATCCATAGAAGGAAGTCCTAGGAAGAGAATGTAGATTCAGAGTCCCACTGAGCTTCTACAGGCTATGAAAATAGGCAAATTTTTACTATGTCTATAAATCAGTGGATAGGTTCTGGGGTTTTCTTGATACTGGGGATCTAAAGCTGAAGAACAGGTGAGATTTAGGACAAAGCTCATGTTAAGACAACCAGGAAAAAAAGTATTTCACATGGTAGACAGTGGGGAGTTATACACAGAGGATTAAAATTGGAAATGAAGTATTGAGTTGAGTTAATGGGAAAAGCTGGAAATGAGGCAGTGATACTCGAAAGCTGTCATAATGGCAGCATCAAGTAACCTCCACAGGGATGGATCAGAAGGCATTTGGTGTCATTGATTGTCAGAAATAGGGTCAGAGAGTCAAGCTAGCTGTTTGGCTTTTACAATCAGCTACGTCTGGTTCTGACTTCCTTTTCACCTAGTTTGGCTTAAAGATGACCTCTCTGTCAACCATCTGCTCCTTCACATGGTTTGAGTCACCTGAACTCACTTTGAGTTCAGAGATGATTAAAGGTGGCAGAAGCACTGAATGATCCTCTGATTCAATTAACATGTATTGAAAAAGATGTTTATAAAAAAATGTGTAAAGACACAAGAGTGAAATGGTGAAGGCCCATGAGGTATCAAGGAAGAGCACCCAACTAGCTGTGTGGGCCCTGAGGAGGTTCCTGCTTATGTCCTTTCTACATCGTAAATCCATCCTATAATACATGCCTTCCTATTGTAATTGCACAGTTCAAAGAGCACATGAAATAATTTTTGTGAAATCTCTGAAAATTGTGACTACTGATAAATATAGTGAAGCCCAAGACTCAGACAATGCTGCATGCACACTTAAAATCAGTGACTCAGTAGTCTGAGGACCCAGAATTCAGAGAATTAAAGAAGCTGGCATGTAAGGCAAGCTTACATATATGTTCCTATGGAAAAAGAAATGACCAGCAGATATCTGTAAACTATGGAAAAGCACACAATAACAGTAATAATCATTACCATTTGCTGAAAATGTGCTGTGTATTCAGAGTTCTCATCTCATTTCACACAATGGATAGGATTACTTCCATTTTATGAATGAGGTGACTGAATCTCTAAAGAAGTGAGGCAAACACACCAAGGACCAGAAGATAGAAGAGGCTGAGGCAGGCTTGGAACCCATCAGATGACTGGAAGTTCATGCAGTTAACTAATCAAATGGCCTTTCCTCTCCAATACAAATACAAGCCATTGGAGGAGGTTTGGGTGTAATGTCTTTTAAAATGATGGTCTTCATGTTCATCCTACTGCTTTTGAACAAGAATAGGTCTCATTTCAAAACTTATCAAGAGATTTCTGAGAGATGTGTAAGATGCCCCAGGAGAAAGTGAGCACTTCACAGAACACAGCAGGCTTTACAGGGATCTCAGTCTTGGGATGAACTAACCTATGCACTTAATCTGCCATCGACACATTGGAGGGGAGAAGATATTTCCTCTGTCCTAGTGTCTGGAAAATGGGGAGTAAAGTTGCCTCATTAAAAGAGGGCAGGGGAGCCTTTTACTTTTCTGATGATGCTTTAGTATGTGTGGGCTGCAGAAGCACTAGACCATTGCCCGCACAGAGAGCTGATTAAGCCTGGAAATCACCTTGCTGGGCTGCAAAACCACTTCTCTTTCCCAAGCTACTAACTTCCACGCAGGAATGGCTTCTTAACACCAGGGTTCTGATTATATAACACCCAGGGATAATCTGTCCTTGGAAAACCAGCAGCTATTCTACTGCTGTTCTAGGGAGAACAGAACTAAGAGGGAGGAGAAATACCAGCAGGTGGGTTTGTTTTCTATAACAGAAAACCCCAGAATTAACGGATATAGGGGGGGAAAACTGATTGAAACCCATTACCAGGTTTGTTAAAAGGAGATTAAACTGAACCTTCTCAAGTTTTGCAGACTTTCCTTGGTGCCCACATCCCGTAGTGGTTGTAAACATCGAATGAATTAGTGCGGTGTTTCTAATTGAAGGATATTTTGCCCTCCAGAAGGCATTTGGGGAGGTCTGGAGACATTTTTGATGGTCACAACTGAGAAGGTGTGACTGGCATCTAGTTGGTAGAGAACAGGAATGCCGCTGGACATCCTACAATGCACAGGACAGCTCTCCATCCCATGACCACACATACCAAAGAATTATCCAGTTCACAATATCAACAGCATCGAGACCCAGGAATCCTATAGGTGCAAAGAAAGTTCTTAGGACAGAATCCAGTACACAGTTGCTTTCTGAAAGTATTAGCTACTGCTTTTGTAACGAAAGAGTGAGCACAATACAGAACTATTGTGATGAGGAAACTGCTCCTGTTGCTGCTGCCACGAAGCTAACCACTTTTCAGTTGTCCCAGAAACTCCATGTGGCGGTAACTTTTGTTTCCAGAGAAAGACTCCTACAAGGTTCCTGACTCTTGTGTCATTAACTGCTGGGTCAGAATCGAGTGTTAGTTTATCTGATTGGTGATATGTACGTTTCAGATGATGCCTGGGCCACCAGGCATGATGAAAGACAGAGTACCTTCCATTTTCATCTTCTGTAATGGGAGGTGGGACCTATTTTCCATCAAGCTTCATAACATGTGGATTCCCCAAACACAGGACTAAATTCAGTTATCTAAAATAATAACAAATTCCCACTTCACTGAGATATTGCATCCTATGATCTGGAGATTGAGAGACATTTATTATCATGGAAATTACTGAGAGAAAGGAAAGAGTTAAGACTGTGCTAAGTTAAGACTGTGCTAAGACAGCAGGGAGTTTATTCCGAGGAGTGTAACTAGAACAGAGAGAAATCTCTATTCTTCTTTTGTTCTTTTCATTCCACTGAAATTATTAGTACTAAATATATTTTTAACATCCTAATCATCAAAGGCTACTTCTAATCTAGTAAATTTTCTTCAGTATTTAACACCGTTTACTCTTCCTGTTGTTTAAAATTGTTCTCTCTTGATTTCTGTGACACTCTTATTGACCTCCATGGCTGGATTCTTTTCTGCCTGCCTCTAAAATCCTAAAATCATCTATGGTTTAATCTATGGGTTTATTCTGCACATTCTAGAGGCGATTTTGTCTATGCCCATGGATTATACTACCAGTGAAGACTAAAGGGTCCTTCCATTAAAGGTCTTGCAGCTTATCTCCGCCCCGCTCCCCAATAATAACCCATATAGCCAACTGCCTCCTCTTGGTTGCTCTAAGTCATCTTAAAGTCAACCCATGTAGAATGAATACCTATATTTATTTTTCTCCTCTACCCACTTATTTTCTACCACATTTAGTATTGCTAATATTTCCTAAAATATACAAGTAAGAGAAGTGTGAAATTAAATTTTAGAGTTCCCCTTTTCCCTTACACCCATATTCAACCAGCAACTGATCCTTTGGCCTTAGCTCTTTAATATATCTTCTCCCTCCTCTCCAATCCAAATTCTTTGTTCACATGTCTTGTCATTCACCATAGATAGTAAGTTCCTTGAGATCCTATTCAATTTTATATTCATGGGACTGAGAACAAAGACCACCTGGATCAACATGACCTAACTCTAAAGACAAAACTATAAATCAATAAGTCATTTTGCTGCTTGTTTCAGGAAATCATTGCAAGCCAATTTAAGCCAGACAACTGGTTTGCTCATCTGGATACACAGTTTCTTTTATTTAATAATATCCTCACTTGGGCAAACATCAAATTGATTGAACAACTGTTTTCTCAACACGGATATGATATCTATATGTTCACCATTCTTAAACTATTGTGTCAGTAATTTTGCCCAATCCCACCTTGAAAGACTCACTTTAAACCATCTGAGTCCAGTCCCCCACAAGCCCTATAAACGGCCTTCCCTAACTTCATTTTTTTGTGTGTGTGCTATTGAGAAGGCTGTCTCCATGTGGTTTTTGCCTGTTGTAGTATATTTAATAAATTCCATTTTGTCTGATCAACAGTTTCTCTGATGGATATTGTTAAGGAGTCAATAATCAACAGGTCCAAATTCAGTCCTTAACATATAATCAAAGCTCAATAAAGTTCTACTTTTGCTGTTGCTTTTATTTCATTAAAGAACTAGGTAGGAACTTGGGTGGGGTATCATATAAAAGGAATGTGGAGAAGAGGAAACAGGGGAATAATAGCCAAAGTGCGAAGTTTTGGTTATACAAAATAACTGAGTCTCAGAGATCTACTCTACAGCATAGTTTCTGTAGTTAATAATACTGTTTTGTATGTTAAAATTTGCTAATAAAGTAAATCTTTTGTTAAGTGTTCTTGCCTCAAGAAAAAAAAGACAGTGGGAGGAAACTTGCCTTCAATAGGTATATGTGTATATATTTGCAATAGATATATGTAAGGGATAGATGTGGGGATGATTTGGTGGGGATATACTTATTTCCAAACTCATCAAGTTTTATACCACAGTCACGTACAGCTTTTTGTATGTCAAACATAAAAATAAAACATTTTGAATTTGGGAAAAAAAAGAAATTTGGAGCGATCTGTGCTGCTTCTCATCTATTTCAGGATTAGAAGTTGTTGGGATAAATTAATAGTCACTTAAGATTGACTACGCTAGATGTTTAAACATGGAGAACACCCTTATGTTTGAAAATAGTGAATGAACCAATAAACTTTATTGTATGAGCTAATAATCTTTCCAGAGCTTAAGAAAAAGAAGATGAATAAATTTTACTTTGTTGATCCTTGATATTCTGAAAGGAATTGTCATGAGACCCTAAATCCCTGAATTCACAAGTACTAACAGGCCTCACTATCAACCAAGGAGTCTTTGATAAGGTCAGAAATCATGGACAAAGCAAATCCCCACTAAATTACAAATGCTAAGTTGATGAGCAATCTACTTGGCTAACTTACCAGCTAACATATTTCCCTCCCAAGCCTACTCCTACAGAGATTCAAAACAGCATCATAATCCAAATCCATGCCTCTGCAAAAGTACAAATTACTCTGTTATAAACTTCTAACACACAGTAACTGTTGAAACCCAAATATTAAATCTAGGAATGCAAAGTCCTTCTGTAAGTAGGTCGTATTCTTAGTTATTCAATGACTCATTGGTAAACTTTCTCATATGAGATTCTGAACTTAAAAGCTGTGTTTTCAGGTTGACAGTGGGCATGGTGTTGAATAAAGAAGGTGTTTAATTTAAACATTTACTGAAGACATAATAAATTAATCTCACTTGGGAAAGTGAAATGCATAGGTCAATTGCTTCCAGTCATATGAGAAGTCAATAGTGCTATGTGACAGTGGTGACCATATAGAAAGTCCCATTTATACCTGTTTTCCCAGCATTCAGTTTAACTTAGAATATGTCCAGATAAAAAGTACTTGAATATGACTGGTAAATTATAAGGTTACCCTGTAACTCTGATCTTCTACCTCTACATTTGAAATTTATTAACTGGATATTTTTATTTTCATTTGGAAAATGTTTTTCCTGCAGTTTATAAAAAGTAGTTTGCAGGCTGATGTGTTTCTCTTAGAATTGGAAAGCATAGAAAGCTAACTCGTACTGAGAGATGTTTTCTCCAACTTAATCCTGTGGGTACTTTGCCCCATAATTCAGAGAATGTGAACTTACACCCTTGAGCTGTTAGAGCTCATTAAATATTTTAAATAGAAAACACCTTTCCTACACTTTCCAATCTTCTGTACAAATATTAAAATAAATTATCTTCCCTTAGTCTCTAAAAGGCTCAGAGAATATAGTTGATCCTCAATCATAAGAATCATAGAGTTCGAAGAGATAGCCAACACATGAGGTCAACCAGTCGGTGTTTGGAGATACATATATTATCCTCTCTGGAGTGTCACAAAGAATGGGCATGAAATTATCTGATATATTTTGCAATGAAGAGCTTGAATTTATCAACATTTTTTATACTTATATGAAAGGCTTTCTCTGTACCTCCAGTTTAAGCTGAGGCTCTGGATTTGCCTACATGGGCCAATAGGAAGAAAATAGTTATTTATTCAAACATTCAGTGAATATTTTGATTTGTTATGTTAAAAAAAAACATGGTAGTTTCCAGTGACACTGAGATGGATAAAACAGAGTATCAGTTTTTAAGCATCTTTTGGCATACAAAGCTAAGGTTTTAATCTCAAAGAGAAGTAAATGAAAGGAAATAACATTTCAGAACTGTACAATCCTGAAAGGGTTCATGTTCATAAGTTTTTAGATGGTCCTGTTGATCCTCCAAGGAACCTATGAAAGGCAAAATTATTTTTTTTCTGGGAGGGTTCTTTTCATTTCATAGAAGTAAAGATCATTATCTTGGGAAAATATTGTAGCTTAGGAATCATTGTCAATTGTTTTTTTGCTGCAGAAGGGGGAAAAAACAACCTTTTGTTTTGTTTAAAGAAGTAGAACATTGAGTAATTCTTGAAATAGAAAATAGCTCTTTAGCTATCATGTAGTGCAATTATGGCCTTCAGCAAAGACAATATCCATCAAGCCAGATGACGAGTAAAGCTCTTCAATGTGGTAACTCCAAAATGCAACTGGTCACTTACTCCAGTGCATGCAAGTTTTTAAAGTGAGTAAATATTTCTTAGGGACAAATGTAAAATCTTCTTCCTTATTAAAATACAAGGCCTACCTAATTTTCTTGTTCTTGACCCAGTAAAGATGAAGACAACTTTGCTGCATTTCTAGAAAGAATGTTAGAGGCTTCCATTAACTAAACCACTGGCACATTTGTTGAGGTTCATAAGACATTAAATTAATATCTTAGGAAATAACTGCATGCAAGAAACAGAAAAGCAATTATAGGCTATATAAAGGACAAGTGAGAATATGAATAACATATATATAAAGGACAAGGTCCAGGCAGAAACATTTAATGGGGAAAGGAGGTCAGGACAAGGGTCTGGGAGAGAGTATAGTGCATCTTGAGCATAGTGGAAAGTTGGGCAGAAAGGAAAGGTAGCAGAGGTGGGGAAAGAGCAGGGCTGCTTCATAGAGGGATGAATTTTAGGGCGGAACTTTATTCCCAGTGCCAGGGATCCACATTCTACCTATGCATATTTGTTAAGTAATAATGATAAATATTATCTATTCTTATTAATGAAGCTTATGTTAAAATATAAATACACGTGAGATTGAAAGAACAACACTTCTTCCCAGCCACTGCTGCTGTGGTAGCCTATTTGACTCCAGACTTAGTCTAGGCATTTTACACAGTGCATTTTTTCAACCAGGCACAGTGGTGCACACTAGTAATCTGAGTGATTCAGGAGGCCTAGGCAAGAGGTTGCCTCGTTCAAGGCCAGCCTTTGCAACTGAGTGAGACCCTGTCTCAAAATAAAAAATAAAACGGGCTGGAAGTGTAACTCAATGCTAGAGCACTTGCCTAGCATGATGACTTGGGTTCGACTCCCCATATTGCAAAAATAAATAAATAAAAATTAAAAGGCATTTTAGCTCATGTTTCAACTTGATTGTGGACTTTTCAATTCAGTATTGCATTATGAGTCTTTTCCGTGTGAATCATGCATCTATTTTATTTCATCAAGTACATCTTCTATATTTTTTTATACCTCCCATCTGATTTCACCTTTGAATAACCTCTCATTTATTATTATTACAAGCCATTTTCTACTAACATCTTTATATATAACACAACTTTTCTGACATGGAGTCACTGACAGGGGACTGTGGTAGTGTAGACAAAACATAGGATTTGGGATTACTTAGATCTGGTTTTGATTTTTCAGATTTCTTGCTTTAGTTTGTGATCTTACGGAATGTAGCTGGCTTCTTTTGAGCTTTGGTTTCCTAAAATATAAAATGAGCATCACTATGGTTACTTTGTAGAAATATTTTGAGAGTGAGATTTAATAATGGAGAAATGCTTAGAACAGTACCTGGCTTATAATGGATGCTCAATAAATAATGGTTATTACTGTTATTGTTATTCATATTAGATATAAGAATGTAACATCAATATTCATATTGATATTATGTGTCCCTTCTTAGGGACAAAGGAGAATGATGGGCAAAAACCATCTCTGGTGAGTGGAGTGATTCCATAAGGAAAAATGAGAAATGAACTCAAAGGATAATTTGTAGCCTGATTTAGGCAGGGTTGAGTATTATTTCAATTGTGCCTCTGAGTCTCTGGATAACCAGGAGCTGTTCATAATTCTAGAGCAAAAGAGTGTTTTAATGAAAGTGATCTAAGAAAATGAACAATTAGTCTTGTTTTTTTCCCCTGGGTAATCAACCCCAATATTATTAATGTTTCCCTATCAGACCTTTCGCTTCCACATTAATCCTTTGGTTCTTTCTGTAGATTTCCACTTATGTAGATGTAGCTTCTATTTAAGTCTGTGAGATGAATCCTTCTCCACTTAGTCCCTACACAAACATAGGTAACTCATAGTTAGGCACGGAAAATAAAATTTTAAAATCACCTAACTACACATCAGATAAACAAACAAACCAACAAAAAAACACCCTCCCCCACCCCCTACAAAAACAAGGAGAGAACTCTATACTTGAACCCCAATTCCAAATCTCTTTGGAGTAAAATAAAAGAGTTGAAAGGAGACTGCATACAATACAGAAAATACTTTAAAATATATATGTATTCATGTAAATTCTTTAAAGATTTTTTCTCTTAATTTCTAATCAAAAGAACTCATAAAGGTGGAGCTAGTGAACTAGGCAAGTTTAGAGTTGACGGAAGACAGATGCATTTGTCATATTATCTGAGCTTTACACAGCCTCTCTTACTGCTCATTCTTGGACCAAGTGACAGCGGACAGAGTGGCTCATGATGAATCGTTTAGATATTAAAAAAAAATCACAGTTCCTGTTTCTTAGGTGAAATGAATCAATTCTTAAGCTTTATTTATATGAAGTTAATAACTTGGTTCTTTTAAGGTGAAAAAAAATTAGCAAAAACTAAAAACCTAAGCAAATGCAATTTCTGAAAAAGCCACTGAGATGTGTTGTCTCTGTTTCTTAAAAAAAAAAAAGTTACAGAAGGTACATGGCCTTATTCTGATTTTGGTACCTTTACTGAAATTTATAAATATTGATATTCCTTGTTTGGCATTGGAATTAATTTGTTTCCTTCCTAGGAACGAGTACAAGTGTGAACAATACTTGTCTGTTGGTTTTTGTAATTATCTTAATGAAGGCTTTAAATGGTTTTACCTTCTCTATATCAATTTGCTTCTCCACAAATATGTCACAGATGTCATTGAAGTAATTAAAACAATGTGAGCTTAAGAAATTATCATCTGTAACTTGTGTAAAATACCTTTCTTATAAAAACACATCCTTATTCATTTTCCTAAAATTGATATAGAACTACATTATTTCCTTCTTAAAAGCATTTCCATTAAAGGTGTGTCCTAAAACTTTAGATGTTTTTTTTTTGTACCCTCTAATTTATTCTGTCACCTATTATTAACTATTTACAAATACACGTACTAAGGGAACTTCCATTTAAAGCAACCATTGATCAATTTCTTTTTTTTTTTTTGAAAGAGAGAGTGAGAGAGAGAGAGAGAGAATTTTTTAATATTTATTTATTTTTTTTTTTAGTTATTGGCAGACACAACATCTTTGTTTGTATGTGGTGCTGAGGATCGAACCCAGGCCACACACATGCCAGGCGAGCGCGCTACCGCTTGAGCCACATCCCCAGCCCCTGATCAATTTTTTTATAATATTCTTCTTTAATGAAGCAAAATGAGTGAGGAAAAAGATACCTGGATACCATACTGGCTATAGAAGCAAAGTGAGGATGGTGAGCAGGGGTTGGCAGTTGAAATTTGATGTTTGAAAAGAGTCATAGCTACGCCTGCAAGGTAGGCAGACCTGCAACCGACCGGCGGATCAGGCCCAGCGGCCTGCCGGCGTGGTACACAGGTCACCCCAATTGGAGTAGGGGCAGACCAGAGCCTTCGCCCACGCCCGGAACAGGCCCAGTGACCTGCCGGCGAGGTAGTCACGACACCCCAATTGGAGTAGGGGCAGAGCAGAGCCGCCACCCACGCCCGCAAGGTAGGCAGACCTGCAACCGACCAGCGGAACAGGCCCAGCGGCCTGCCGGCATGGTAGACACGACACCCCAATTGGAGTAGGGGCAGAGCAGAGCTGCCGCCCGTGCCCGGAACAGGCCCAGTGATCCGCCGGCGTGGTAGACACGTCACCCCAATTGGAGTAAGGGCAGAGCAGAGCCGCCGCCCGCGCCTGCAAGGTAGGCAGACCTGCGACTGACCAGCAAAACAGGCCCAGGGGTCTGCGGGCGTGGTAGACACGACACACCAATTGGAGGAGGAGCACAGCTGCCGCCTGCCCCTGCAAGGGAGACTTTTCAACTATACAAGAGCAATATAAATATATAGGGGGAAAAATTTCAAAAACACAACAGTTTCACCAAGCAGAAAGAAATGCAAGCAGTATGAAAAGACAAGGAAAGAAAGGACCACAAGCAATGCAAGTCAACTCAACTTTAGAAGAGGTAATAGCTGCAGCAGATGGAATGTCAGATAAAGAATTCAGGATATACATGCTTCAGATGATCTGGAGTCTGAAGGAAGACATTAGACAGCAAAACCAGACAATGAAAGATCACTTCGACAATGAATTACATAAACAAATCCAGGAAGCAAAAGGTCAACTACACAGGGAGATAGAGGTTATAAAAAACAAACAAACAGAAATCCTAGAAATGCAGGAAGCAATAAACCAACTTAAAAACTCAATTGAGAATACTACCAGCAGAGTAGAACACATAGAAGTAGAATATCAGACAATGAAGACAAAGTATTTCAACTTGAAAAGAACATAGACAGCTCAGCAAGACTGTTAAGAAACCATGAGCAGAACAT
>NW_025999977.1:21214386-21227244 GCF_001458135.2 Marmota marmota marmota | reverse complement strand
AACATTAAACAGGGATGAGAGGTGGGAGGGAAAGGGAGAGAGAAGGGAAATTGCATGGAAATGGAAGGAGACCCTCAGCGTTATACAAAAGTACATACAAGAGGAAGTGAGGGGAAAGGGAAAAATAATACAAGGGGGAGAAATGAATGACAGTAGAGGGGGTAGATAGAGAAGAGAAGAGGGGAGGGGAGGGGAGGGGAGGGGGGATAGTAGAGGATAGGAAAGGCAGCAGAATACAACAGACACTAGTATGGCAATATGTAAATCAATGGATGTGTAACTGATGTGATTCTGCAATCTGTATATGGGGTAAAAATGGGAGTTCATAACCCACTTGAATCAAAGTGTGAAATATGATATATCAAGAACTATGTAATGTTTTGAACAACCAACAATAAAAATTAAAAAAAAAGAGTCATAGCTAGAGGATATGTCAACACTTCATTCCAGTGTGCTTCAGCTTTTTAAAAATTATCACCTCCTATAGCAAATTATTGCCTCCTTAGTCTTTTTCCCTCCTGATTGCTGCCCCTCCATAGAAATCTAATACTGCAGAAATATCATATATTTCTTTTTATACATCTATGCTCTATGCATAAAAAGAATATTTTTTACCCTGTTCTGTGTTTGCTTCTATGAATGTTCCCAATGGAATATATGCTCCATGTGAACTTGTGTTTAAGACACAGATTGTGCAAATGATAAGGTGGAAGAGGAATTGTCTATATCATAAAGGACTGCATGAGTCAGCCTGTGGCTGTTTGAATAGATAACATCAGAGGCAACATCCTTTTAGGGAAGGCTATACAGAGAATGAAACTCCCAGTGTTCTTTCAGGAAGAGCTGCCAGGTGCTATATCTACAGTGCAAAGTTGGATTTGAGTTGGTCTGTTGAGTACCCAGAAGGTTGGTTTTCCCATTGCATCCGCAATTTGAATTGTGTCCTACCAAAAAGATACTCTGGAGTCCTGATTCCCAGTATTTCAAAATGTGATACTGTTTAGAAATAAGATCCTTAGAGATGTTCAAATTAAAGTAAGGTCACTAGGGTGGGTCCTGATCTAATATAGATGGTGCCCTTACAAAAAAGGGAACTTTAGACACTGTTAGTCTACTAAGGGTGTCATAAAGTAATAACATAACCCAGGTGTATTAAATAATAGAGATCTATTTTGTTACAATTCTGGAGGCTGGAAGTTCAAGATCAAGTTACCACTGGAGTTGGTGTCCATTGAGGCCTTTCTTCCTGATTGTAGATGGCCAATGGCTTGTTGTGTCCTCACATATGATCTCATTTTTCCTCAATTACCTCATTATAGGCCCATCTCCAAACACAGCTGTCCTGGGATGAAGGCTTCAACATGAAAGTTTTGGAGGCACAATATTCAGTTGTTATGAAGTGACCCAAAAAGAAGATGGCCACCCATAAGCCAAAGAGAAAGGCCTGGAAACATCCTTCCTTCCAGACCCATTAGAGGGAACCAATGCTGCCAACACCTCGATTTCAGACCTCTAGCCTCCAGAACTGAGACAAGAAGTTTCTGTGATTTAAGTCATCCAGTTTGTGGCACTTCATTACGGCAGCCCTAGCAAACTAGCACCGTGGTCATCTCATAAAGTAGAGGCAGTCTATGCTAGCTCTAGGTCATTAGCCTGAGATGCCTGAGTCCTACATCAAAGAAGCAAAAGAAGAGGGAGGAGAGCCAAGGCTTTTTGAAACAAAATTTGAACCCATATATCAGAGTGATATCTGTTCCTTTACTCTGGTATAGGCAAAACTCTGTGCTGGCATTGCTATTCCTAGAACTTGCTCTCCATTGTCCTGGGCAATTGCCCTCTGCAGAAGAGAATACTGGAAGCTTAACCTGAAAATCCAGATGGGGATTACATCACCAAGAAGGAGAAGAAAGGATGGTCTAATGGATGAGGATGCAGGAATGCAGAGGGAATTGGAGATTAAGGTTGATTTAAGGAAGCTAATAAAGATACAGTCATTTGGAATGGAAGACCAAGTAAGGTCTTGAAAAGGAATGACTTACCTAAAAGGTATGGTTATGGGAGGAAAATATATTTGTAGAAAATGGTCAGAGAATATAGGGATATCCTGGGGAAGACCAATCAGAATCAGTAAAATTCGAGAACAGCAAGAGAAATGTGTTAAGTATTCCCAGTAAAGATTATTTTTCCCTTTCAAGGGGAAAAGTTTTCAGCTGCTGCGAAAGCCAAGTAACTGGACTCTTGGTCTTTCTTGAGCAAATTCTGTTCTGTTCTGCTTTAGCACATTTTTTTTTGACTAAGACACAACCTCTGTAATATTAAATCTTGGAGCTAGAATTGACTGATATCATCATACAATGGAAATAACAGAATCTGACATACACAACATGAGTTTAAAGATTTGAAAAGGAATTAAAAGTGACTTTTACCCATCTAAATATAATTTATTTTTATAGTGATCTTTAGAGGTCTCTTAATTCCATTTTCCTATGCCTGATATAATTTTTTTCCATTATCGTTTCTCTCTCTTTCTTACTCTCTCTCTCTCATAGACACACATCCTCGTTTTTGTCTCCACCTGATTCTACTATTGAATAGCAGATTTTTAGACCTCTATTTCAACATGTTGGATTTTCAGCGAAGTAGCTTTCTTAAAAAGAAATTTAATGGTGGTGGTTGTATTATGATACAATAGAAGTTGTTTACTTTTGCTAAAGCAAAGGAGAAAAATGGAGTGAAATCAACCATGATTTTTTTTTTCATGCTAGCTTTTCCTATTTAGAAGATTGTTACTGATGACATGGCAGAAAACATATTGCTATATTAACAGGGTCACTCAGTCACAAAATCCTATTAATGTGGAAAACGACAGAACCTAGCCGTGTGGTGACAAATAAGGCAAGTTCTCACCTTTTATTCTTAAGACTTCTTGTTCAAATTTTCATGGACGGCAGGGAAGTTGAGCACAGATTCAAGTGAGATGCGTGACTCTGTGAAAAAGTTCATATATCAGCAGTATTGACACTTTACTAATTTTACTCTTTTTTTACTTTTTTAAAAAATGGTGGCAGCAAACTAAATCAGGGACTATGTTTCAAATTTATGCTTATATATAAAAGAGTTATCTACAGAAGTATAAAGGAACCTGCTGAGTAGAAAATTTCAAAATCAACATATACATTCATAACATCGCTGACATATTAACTTTTTTTTTAAGAACTAAAGGCACCAAATAGTCATTTGCATTTTGAACGATAGTAAAGGCATTTCAGATTTAGTTGTCAATTTAATGAAGCCTCAAATATTGATTTTAGAGGAACAGTAAAGTAGAAAATAAAAATAAAGAGGATCATTATAATGGTATCCCAGAGGGAATAACCATGGTCACTTCAGTCAATGATAAACTGACTTTAGTGGTGTGGATTAGGCAAATAAAAATAAAGATTGCCTTGATTTAGCTTAAGCAGGAAAAGAAATCTTGGAAGTTTATGGCTTCATAAATTGTTCTGAATGTTTAACATTCTGTGAAGAAGAAGCAAACAATGAAGATACTTCATTCAAGAATATATACCAATATACTCAGGCAAAAGACTTGTCATTCAGATTTAGCATCTTGTTATCCCTGTTTGCACTGCTAAAAGGCCTTTGACTATTTCCATAGCATTTTCATGCAGACATGATGAACCATTTTGCTTCTTTTAAACACCTGAAAGACTGATCTGTCTTGATGGTGTTGTAACTACTGAAAGGTTGTACACGAGGTTATTTATTTTAGGACTTTATGACCTTTTGTTGAATATAGATAAATTATGTACACTTCAGAACAAACTATTCTTGCATGTGGTGATAATTGAACTGTTTGGATCCCCCAAATACTTTCATGTCTCATTGGAAAACATTAGGAAAATTAAAAGTAAATGGTTTATTTACTATAAGGTTGATAAAGCAGAATCATAAAAAATTATGAATTTATTTCCCAGTCTGTAGGGCACCATGACATACATTACATAGTTTAAAACTATAATGATACTGCTTTTTCTCCATATTCTATTGGAATTTCTGGAATGAGAACAAAAGGGATGGTATTAGAGTTTGCTTATATACTCATTCCTGCTTTTCTGAATATAAAAGGTTTATTATTATATCTTCTCAACAGAATGCTTGTTATTAATTCTATCTAGAATATCCTTACCATGTCATTCAACTTCTCTGGAGACCAACTTTTCCTAGAGATCTACTGACACTACAGTTATATGACCCATGTTACCTTTCCCACACCCTGGCCCGCAATGACTCACTCTATGATGTCTTAGGCCACTTATTTGGCCTTATTATAGTCCTTGTTTTCTTTCTTTTCTGAGGTACATACTGTATAGTTTTAGCCTAAGACTCTCAAGATCAAGAATTTCAATTTATATATGCTCTTTAACACATATGAAGCAATATGTAGTATACTAAGTACTATAATATACCATAGTATATTATAATATATAATACTATAATATACTACACATATGTAGTATACTAAATAGACTACACACTGTTTCTTAGCAAATGACAATCATGCTTCAATATTTGCTTTGGTTACTGTGAAGCCCCAAATTCAATTTCTGTTTTTTATTTGTAAACATATACAGACTCTCTTGCCTCTAAAGAGCCATCAACATTTTTTCCTGAACCTGAAACCTACTATTAACATATTTCTTAACCCACTATTAACATATTTCTAATTTTATTGTTTTTGTTCAAAATGATAGGTAAATAAATAAACAAGTGGTTAATATAAGTTTGTCACTGGTTTTATTAAAAAAAATCTCTGCTGACCCCATTGTGATATATGTTTTGGAACTTGGTTCCCATTTGTAATAAATTTAATCAATGAAGACAAAAGTTACAGACATAAAAAGTCCAGATTAAGAAATAATATTATATATAAGAACATGATTTCAGTGAATGGATTCAGTCTAAAGAACAGAAGGATGGCTTCATGGTAACATATAAAATGGGCTCTGAATAAGAGTGAACTTTGGCTAGTTAAATTTTGAGAAAGACAATTTATAAAATGGAATTAGCATAAAGTAAGAAAAAAAATTGGAAAGAACATATTTAAGTTTAAATACATTAGACCATCTCTAAAGAGCTGAGACTAAATAGGATTAGTTGAAATAGATGATGTTAGATATATAAGTAAAAGTACATCAAATAATCCATTAATTAAGTAGACAGAAAATATGTAAAATTGATAAATAAATTCAAGAACTGATCCTTTGAGAGCAATACTGTAGATAAAATTGTCACAAAGATAATTGGGAAAAAAGGAGAGAAATAAAAAACAATATTAGAAATGAGGAAGTTGATAAAAAATTCACAGATACAAAAGAGCTTATTTCAATAAAAACAAGATACCATCTGCTCAACCAGAAAATAAATCAAATTATAAAGTTGAAATAATTAAATGGGGACATATAAGTGCAGGAATAAACTTACAGGCTAATGAAATTGGGAAAAATATCCAGAAGGAAACCTTGATGCACACATAAATTTAATACTTTATAAAGATGGTGATTCAAATCAGTTAGAAATAGAAAGATTATTCAATAACTTGTGTCAGGAAACTGGCTGATCAGTTAGAAAAATATAGATTATTTTCTCACACCATGTGGGGAAATAAGTAAAACTTTTAAAAATACATAAAATTACTAAAAAGAAATATAAATATTTGTACATTGTTAGTATTAGAAAACATCATTTTGAAAATGACCCAACTTCTACAATAAGCTGGTAAGAATTTTTATTAAAACAAACAAGCAGAGAAAAGCAATGAAGTCTATTTAGAAAACAACAGAACAAAAATTGTTTGGTATAGATGGTTGAGTAAGTAAACACAATTCATAGCTTCCACTTTTTTGTTGCTAAAAATCTAAATGATGTGACAGTGATATGGAACATAGACACACATACACACATTTTTTTTTCCTTCAGAAAAAAAGTACATTTTAGGAAATAGAGGTATATGAGTTATGTTTCTAATTGTGTATGTGCCCATGCATAAGTACATAGGTATTCCTAAGTGGTTTTAGTTACAAACAGAAAGAGACTCTAGCATAAATAGAAGAGGAAAATTTGAAAGCATATTGGATGGGTCACAGAATCCCCAGGAAGAGTGCAAAAGGAAAGGTCAGGGATCAAGGCAGGAAAAGTGGTATAAGCCATTGTCAAATCATACTGTGGTGGTCTTTGCTGCCACCACTGCCTTTGGAAATGTTCCCACTGCTATAGCCAGAAACAATTGTTGTCTCTTCTTTGTGCCATATTTGATTGGCGACTCCTGCATTTTGGATCCTTCTACTGACTTCCAGGAGAGAGAGAGGGAAAATACTTATTTGATTTCAACTCCTGTAGTGAGAGGCAACCATGACACAACTTATCCTTCACGAAGGGGAACAAGCATATATTTGCAGATTTGCAGGTGTGTGTGGGTGTAGGTCTCCTGAGATAGCATCTGATATGATTTTGCTATGAATAAAGTGATGTTGTTGGTGACTTTCTACCTAAAATATATATTGTGTTCATGGATTCACTATACACCAAGTACTGTGTATTGCAAGTGTGTTGCATGCAAGTGATTTTTTCCCCATTCAAGAGGGTGTAGCCTGGAAGAAACGATTAGCCTATGTGGAATATCTAATACTATAAAACAGCATACATCAAGTTTTACAATGATTGACACAATTGATATTTGCTTGTTTTTGAAAGGAAAGATTTAAGTGATTGGCACAGTTGAAAAGACTTCATTAGAAAAGTACCAACTTGAAATAGACTTTGAAAGATGGATAATATTTGTTACACATTGCTTATATGTCAGTGTGTTGATAAATGTGTATGTATGTGGTCAAGTATATGTTTACATGAGTAATTATGAATGTATCCTCATCCAAGAGTGGATACAATTAGTGAAATTGTAGCTTAGTAAATTGTATATAGTGCATTTCATGTGTGGGTCCATTGTTTCTCAAGCAATTCTTTGATTTTGTAATAAGGCCTTGAGCTGAAATAATCCCAATTGTTTTGTAAACTTATCCATCAAGTATATACACACAAAGAATAATATATGTGTTATTCGTACATATACCTCAATGAGTTTTAACAAAGTGAGCACTTCTTACAAGCACCACACAAATTGAGAAACATAACATTTCACTCATTCTAGAAGCCCCTGGTGTGCCCATATGATTTTGCTATGAATAAGATGATGCTTTCCACAAAGGTGACTGATATCTTGACATCCGTCACTGTAGTCTTACCTGAGAACTTTATATCAATAGAATCATATAGAACATACTCTTTTGTTCCAGTTTCTCTGTCAGCATTACACTTATGGTATTTATCTATGTAGTTGCATAAAACCACATTACCTTCCCCCAAGGCTATCATCCCTTGTAAAATCCATCATAATTTATTTATCCACTCCATGAAGCTTGATTTTATTGTTTATAAATTTGGGCTTCATCAATATTGCTGCTATAAGCATTCTTTTTGATAAACATGTGCAGGCCTGTTTGTTAAATATGTAGGGATGAAATTTCTAGCTCTCAAGTATGAATATATTAAGATTCAGTACATATTGGCAAATGGTTTCAGTAGTGCTTGCTCCAATGTACATCATCTCCAACCTGTGCTTGAAAATTCTTGTTCTTCAAATCTTGCCAGTGCTTACTATTTACTAATATATTTGTTTTTGTGTCTATAATGTACCATTCTTGGGCTTATGTTGTGATTTCTAACTGTGGTATTAATATGGATTTACTAAGACAACTAATGAATTAAGGAACAATGTCACTGGTCTAATGGACATTTGTATAACCTTTGTTTACTTTGTTTTTAAATACCTGTTCAAGTCTTTTAGTCATTTTATTATTTGGTTTTCTGTTACTGATTTTTAGTTCTTTATATATTCCAGATGAGTCTTTATTGTTTGTATTGGTAATATTTACTTCTAATCTTTCATGCTTAGGTGTGTCTTTCTTTTGATTAACAATGGTCTTAATTTTATTCAGGCCCAATTTGTCAATATTTCCATTTATGTTTGGTGTCTTTGTGTGTGTGTGTGTGTGTGTGTGTGTGTGTGTGTGTTCTATTTCAAACACATGGTTATCCAAGTTGACCAAACACAAGTAATTAATAAAACCATAACCTCACCAATGTACTTTAGTAGAAATTTCTCATAAATGAAGTGACCACATTTGCTTAGGTGTCTTTTAATCTCATTTCTGCTCCAGGGGTCACCTCATATGTTCTTGCTGGTCTAGAAAACTTCCAGCCACTCTAGATGGCAAATGATGATAAGGGACTAACTTCCAAGTAAAGACAAGATCCAGGGTACTCCCAAGGACTCAGTCTCAAGATAACATCCCAGGTGTTTATAAAGTCATTATTTTTACTTCTTTCTTCTAATCAATCATAAAATATCTTTCACATTCACACGTCTTTGTTCAGTTTCATTGCTATCAATAGTTCAGACCATATCAGTTCTTGTCCAGGTTATTAGTTTCCTACTACTTTTTACTCTGCCTTACACACTTATACCAGAATAATCTATTACTTCTTTCAGTCCTTCAAATTACTCCACTTCTTCAACATAAGACACAGACTTTGCATATGAGAAGCATGGACATTGCTTACATCACTATTTTCTTACTTTATCTCCTCTTACATAAATCTTCCTATGGTCAGTAATAGTGGCCTAAGATCAAGGTTTAGTCCACAAACCTGCACCTCACCCTTCTGTTTCTGTTGTGAGGAAACTGCTAACCAGCTCTAATTCATTCTATCTAGAAGTCCCACCTCAAAGTATCAATTCAGTATGAAGCTATTTCCCTTACCTTTTAAACAAAAGTTAATCATTCATTTTTATTTAGTGGCTGTGAACTGATATTATCTCTACTGCATCTTCATATTCATCTTTATATACCTAAAGATAAGGTACTTAAAAAATAGTGGTTGAATCGAATCAAATTGATGAATTTAGAACTTCTCCCAACATTACTTATTCCTCTTCACAAAAACAAACAAACAAAAAACAAAGGGATTAAATCATTGAATATTGAATCTCCAGTTGTAGTACAAGAATGTTGAATATTAAGCTTCAAAATTTAGAAAATAAAGAAAAAACAAAAGAATATCTCTTTAAAAATACTTATTAAACATTTTTACAAAACTTTCAAAGGAAGTACACTGAACCTTCACAGGCCTATCACCCGGGTACAACAATTATCAAGATCTTTTAACATTTACTTCACGTGGCTTTCTTTACATTTCTTTTTCTTTGTTGAAGAATCTTAAAGCAAATCAAAGTCCATTTCACTTTTACATATACCAGAATAAAATATTTTTTAAATAGACTTTTTTTTCATAATACTATACTATCCTTATCCTATATGACCAAGTAAAGAGTTCTTTTGGTGTAATTTAATATCCAGTCTATAATCAAATTTCCATGATAATCTCAAAAAATGACTTTTATAACTGAATCAAGAATCAACAAGTTCTACTCAAAGCATTTGTTCTTTTTGTATCTTGTGTCTTTTAAAATTCTTTTGGTAGCTGATCCTCCTGCCTTTATTTCCCTCATGCTATTGAATTTATTAAAAAATTAGGTTAGTGATATTCCACATTCTGGATTTGTTTCTTTGCTTCTTTACAATGTCATGTAAATAACTTCCCCTTATCCACTATAAGAGATGTTAGCTATGGATCTTGACTGGATTTAGTTTCAAGTTTTATTTTGTTTGTTTGTTTTGGAAGAGTTCTTTATAGGTAATGTTTTGTGTCACTCTGCATCCGGTCTCTCAAGACCACAACAAAAACTTTTTACAATTTTAGTGATACCTGGACTAATTAGTGGAGACAGACTAGGCAATCTAATCCTATCATAATGAAATACCTTATTTCATTGGATGCTTTCATTAATTTATTATCATTACCTGAATTCGTTATTTATCTCATTAGGAAATGTAAAATAATTCTTCTCACTTTATGGTATCTTTCCACGTTTCTAGATGGAATTCTTCAGCATAAAAGAACTTTCCCTTGTCAACTAGAGGTATTTGTTAATCTTGAAATATAGTGAGCACAGATCAGGCTGGATAATGCCCTTCTTTTTTATGGCTAGTGTTCAGAGCTGTTGCCTTCGAACTTCCAATCACATCCTAGAAGGCATTTTTTCCTTTCTCTTTATGAGTTCCATCTCAAACTCATATTTTTATATATTGAATGCTTTTAATCGGTTACATACATCAGATTTTGATGTTGCAATTCTTCTTCCTTTGACCAAGGGGGCCCTTCTCGTTTATCTCATCTTTTTCTCATGTAGCCCATTAGTCTTGAAGACTTCCTTACTTTCTGGCACAGGATATCTCAATTTAATCTTGCATATTTCAGCCATTTCTCCAAGAAGCTCTGAGTGTCAACTTACTTATTGTTAATATACTGCTATTGATGCTAGGCTTTTTCAGTGGACAAACTAGAAAATGCCTAGTTATGGAAACAAGGCAAAATAATGAGAGTCCATAGTGCTATTTCTAATTCGCCTGTAATATGATAGTATTTTACTGAACTTGTTTGATTTTATCATATATCAATTTCATATTAAAACTTTGAGCTCCTAAAAAACTGGTAAGATGATTTCTAAGTTGTATTTTTCTACAACACATAAAATAGATTAGAAATTATAATATAATTACTAATCATTAAACTACATGATGAAATTTAGTACATAGCTATTACTAATAATGTAAAAACAGAATGAAATTTATGCTACCAGATTGCATAGTACCTATCCTTTGTTCTAAAGTTACTTTAAGTCATTCTTCTGCTTCTATTGAAACTTGATATATAGCCAAACTTCAATCAAATATGAAGGAAATATAAAAGCAGTTTTTGGTCATAAAATGTCTCAAGAAATATATAATCCACATGCTCAATATTAAGGAAATTCTTGAAGACTTCCCCCAATAAGAAGAAATATAGTAAAATAAACCAGGAAAGATTTGAGAGCGAGGAAATAATGCATTAACTTTAAAGAACAAAGAAGATTTATCCAACTGGGGTCTTAGAGATCAAGTAGTTCAGACTAGCAGGGGACTACCAAGATATCAGGGAGATAGACCAAACAAAACTATACGTCCCATGGACAGTTTAATAAAATGCTTGAGACAGTGGAATAATTTAAAGATATAATAAGGGCACTTATAGAACAAATAGAGAAGCACAATTAGAAAAACCAAATGCTCTGTAAGTAAGGAAATGTGATCATAGAAAAGTCATTGACTCTGCAGTGAACCTTCCCAAACTGATAATAATTTAATATTGCTTAATGATTTCTATCATTTAACATCAGTATGTGGACAAAGTAAGAAGATTTAATTATAGTCATAAAAAACCCTATAAATTTTAGTAACATTAACTCGGTAAAATATAGGTAGCCAAATCTAAGAAGTAAAGTCTGGGGGATGCAAATGGCAAATAGATGCATTAATATCCTCATTCTACACAGAATGAAATCAGGAAAAACTTTCTATTAAATAAAGATTTCATTGTATTATTTGGGTACACAAAGGAAATTTATAATCATAGGAAGAACTGTAGTATAAATGACTCAAATATGTGATTCTTATGGAAACAGAATTAAGATTGTGAGGGACTGGGGCAGTAACTCATTATTTTTTTGTAAACCATCCTGTAATAATAGGTTTATTCAATCATGTATATGGAATATGTTGAATAAAACATGCAATATTAATATTTACCTAGTCACTTTAGATAACAGAAGTACCACAGCAAGAAATGTATATCACAAAATGAAGCTGAGGAATATCTCTCAGAGGCCAGAAAATAGAAATGCCACCTATGAGTAATTAGTGTCCCTAAGTGAAAAAGTGATATAAATGAAATAGAAGCTGTATTCAAGGATAGAAGAAAACTTTATACTTGATAGAGTTCTGAATCAACAGACAAAAATGGCTCACTATAATGAGAAACAAATTTTATTAAAAAAAAATACTAAGACACATGATTTAGGTTTTCGCCACTGCAAAAGCTGCTTCACATGTCAGCTTTTTCACCACTGTGACCAAAAGACCTGACAATAATAATAATAATAATAATAATAATAATTATTATTATTATTTTTGGTATTGGGGATTGAACTCAGGGGCACTCAACTACTGAGCCACATCCCTAGCCCGATTTTGTATTTTATTTACAGACAAGGTCTCACTGAGTTGCTTAGCACCTTGCTTTTGCTGAGGCTGGCTTTGAACTCGAGATCCTCTGCCTCAGCTTTCAGAGTTACTGAGTTGATGATAATAATTTTAAAGGAGGAAAAGTTTATTTAGTGCTTATGGTTTCACAGGTCTCAGTTCATAGACAGATGGCTCCACTGCTCTGGGCCAAAGGTGAGGTGTTCACAGTGGAAGACTGTGCCAGAAGAAAGCAGCTCAGACATGACAATCAGGAAGCAGAGAGACTTTCTTCATCATGGACAAAATATAAACCCCAAAGGCACATCCTCAATGACCCATCTACTCCAGCCACACCCTACAGGTGTACTATCACCACCCATCAGGAGATTAATGGACTGAATAAATTAAGGTCTCATAACCCAAACATTTCACCTCTAACATTTCTTGCATTCTCTCATGGTAGCTTTAGGGAAACATCTCATATCTAAACCATAACAACATATCTGTAGATTAAATAAAGATATGAAATTTAAAAAGTAAGTGTGTGTGTGTGTGTGTGTGTTTGAGAGAGAGAGAGAGAGAGAGAGAGAGAGAGAGAGAGAGAGAGAGAGAAAGAGAG
>NW_025999977.1:21184343-21214367 GCF_001458135.2 Marmota marmota marmota | reverse complement strand
TGAGAGAGAGAGAGAGAGAGAGAGAGAGAGAGAGAGAGAGAGAGATCAACAAAACATCCCGTCAGGCTTCCTTTTTAAGTTGACTTACAGAGGTAAAGACACTAGGCTACCTCAGGACTCTCTTTTTCTAATATCTAAGTAATAGATGAACATCTTTATAGAATTAGCTAAACAAAAGTAGTGATCTAAAAATTTGGGATGGAAACAAACTGTTGTTCTCTTATAAAGAGGTCACAAAGAATTTTTCATGTATCCAGGATTTAGGAATTACCTCATTAGTGAATATCTCATTCTGAACCATGTACTTGAAGGGAAGATATATGGTGTTGGTATTAAAAGCAAGGGGTTGAAACAATATCTTCCAGCTCAAATATTGACTCATGTCAATTTTTAGCTGCATGAGTCTGATTTTGCGTGTTTAGAACTTTTAGCTATCTGTAGGAAGCAAGTATAATTCTCCTCTGCAAAACAATAGCATCATATTAAACCATAATGTATTTATAAAACTTTCATATAAAATATCAAACATGTGATTAGAAGTAGAATGAGGAACACACACACACACATATGCATGACACACAAATTAGTAATATAGAGAAAAATCATGACAGATAGATAGACCATCACTGTGGTTGGAATGTGGTTTTTGCCCCAAGGGTTCTTGTGCTGAAGTCTTGGTCCCCCATGGTATGATGTTGAAGTGGCAGAACCTTGATGAAGTTGGGTCCAATGCCAGATTATTAATGAATTCAGGACACTGCCCTCAGAAAGGATTAATGCTGATCCTACAGAGTGATGTTTGTCATGAGATTGTGTTGTTATAAAGCTAGGCAACCCCTAAGCATGGCCTCTTCTGCATGTAGCTGGTTCACTTTCCATATCTCCGCCATGATGTGACTCAGCCAAGGGAACTGTCACCAGAGACTGAACAGATGGGGCCACCCAATCCTCAACTTTCAGCCTTATAAACTGTGAGCTAAATACATATCTTTATAAGAATCCAGCCTTAAGTATTTTGTTACACTAACAGAAAATGGACTAATACAGTCATGTTTCATGAAGGCCTAAATATATATTTAGCTGTAATCCTAGCATGAGACAGAAAATGAATGAGAAGACCAATATTTGAAGACATAGCAGCTGTTCATTTTCTCACTTTGCAAAAGATATTGAGCCATGGAGTTAATAAAGACTACAAACCCCAAGCAAGAGAAATATAAACAAAACATCTAATAAGATTATAGTAAAACTGTCAAAAGGCAAAGATATAAGGGAATTTTTTAAGGAGTTCAAAAAGAAAAAACATTCAACAAGAAGAAATAACCTACCATCTGGGTTCTCAAAAGCAACACTAGAAGTCTGATTATAAGACAGTATCCCCAAAGTTGCTGACAGAAAATAGCCTCCAACTTAGAAGTCTGCTCCCAGCAAACATACCTTGTAAAAATGAGGATGAAAAGATATTTTCAGAGACTCTAAAACTAAAAATTGATCACCAGGAAACCTACAACAAAGAAAATATACTTCAGGAAACAAAAAATTGATCCTTATTGCAAACCTGGAGGTGAAAGAGTTCATGGAAAGCAATCATGATGGATTTGTTTTAAAGAATATTAATTATGGACAATGATATCAATGATAATGCCTTACGAAATTTATAGAGAAAATTAAGGTTTCACAAGTCAGTATGATTATTGAAGGAAGGCCAGTCCTGAGCTCCTGAGACAGTCTCTTTCTTCTTTGTGTCTGCATCTGAGGTACGGTCCTTCATCACTTCCTCTTCTTGATGAGAGCTGAGCTCTCATTTTTGTCTCCCTGAATCTCAGTTCTATTGAAAACTTCTTTTCAGCCTCAGCCACATCTTCTAAGATCAGTAGGTACGGTAAGGGAAAAAATGATCCCCAAAGCAATGAATCTCCACTGCCTTAGGAACTTTCCAGATGTTTCATTTTATTTTATTATTAAAATTTGGCCCAGTTTTTTTTTCTAGATGTTTTCTGCTGGTAGATTGGTTTAAATGACATAGTCTGTAATTATGAAAAATCATTTATATAAACTTAAACTTTGTCCTCCTTGTTATTAACATAAAAACTTTTCCAAATCAACAAGAGTTCCAATAAGAAAAAAAAAAAAGCCAGAACACAAACACCAAAAGAGATGAAATCAACAAGACAACACATGAAGTAATTAATTGTAGAAAGTTAAGGAAAAGAAGCATATCTGGTAAAACAGTCAATATAAATCAAAAACATTACTCATAAGAAAAAAAAGATGGGCAGATAGGATTAAAAATTAAAATCCATCTAAAAATTATTTCAGGGAAGTGTACATAGAGAAAAGTAATTTAGGAAGTTTAAAAGAAAAATGAAGAAATGTAAAACACACAACTCAAAGGAAGATTTCAAATATCTTCTCTCCAAATAAAAGATATGATTAAAAATAAAACATTGCATCATAAAAATCTGCATATTTTTTATGAATGATTTCTCTGTAATGAAGATTGTCATGAACTAAATGTGTTCCTTCAAAATTCATATGTTGAAACACTAATCCCCAAAGTGATGGTATTATGAGGTAAGACCTTTAGGAGGTGATTAGTCCTTGTTAGTGGATCCCTCATAAATGGGATTAGTGCCCTTAAAAAAAATTCAGAGAACTCTCTAGTTCTCTTTCTACCATGAGAGGATAAAAGAGAAATTGATAGTCTACAACCTGGGAGAAGGCCCTTACCTGACCATGCTGGAGACTTTAATACTAAAATTGATTACCAGGAAACACAACAAAGAAAATAGACTTCAGGAAACAGAAAATTGATCCTTGTTACAAACCTGAAGGTGAAAGAGTTCATGGAAAGCAATCGTGATGGATTTGTTTTAAAGAATATTAATTATGGAAAATGATATCAATGATAATGCCTTATGGAATTTATAGAGTAAGAACACTGATTTCAACTTCCGGCCTCCAAAGTGTTGACAAATAAATCACCCAGTCTATGTTAATTTGTTATATCATTCCAAACTGATAAAGACAAAGATATAACTGTTAAATCACATAACAGTGCTGAAATATTTAAGGAAAAATGATTGACAGACAAGAAAAAATTGACCATAACATAAAATTAGTGGGAGACTTTAATGTGCTTTTCTGGGTTTGTAACCAAAATGAAAATAATCAAAAAAAGACTCCTACAAAATATGATATGGAGCAGTGATGATAAAACCTCAGGCAGTATCAACATCACCTGGGGGGAGCCCAAATACCTGGCCTCACCTTCATGAATTTAGTTTCATTGGTATGGGTGGGCTCCAGGCATTATTGATTTATAAAAACCTCCCAGGCAATTGCAATGTATAATCAGAGAAGAAAGTTAATAAGGTAGAGGTAGAGAATCTGGAAGTTATTTTACT
Organism: Marmota marmota marmota; assembly: GCF_001458135.2. NCBI lineage: Eukaryota > Metazoa > Chordata > Mammalia > Rodentia > Sciuridae > Marmota > Marmota marmota. Next base: position 21,210,960 of record NW_025999977.1, on the reverse strand, counting down.
AAAGTTAATATCACACTCTATATTAACCTCTGTAGCCTACAGAGATAATCTCTTTAAAAGAACACCTACAAATTATTTACAAAAATTGATTGTATACAAAGTCACAAAGAATCCTCAGTGAAATCTACAATATAAAATGGCATAGTTTTTGTTCCCTAATAACAATATGATAAAATGACATTGGAAATAAAATATAAAATACACTCTAATGACTCAACTCCATACAAAAATCTCAACTATAGCACATTATTTAGAAAGTAGAATAATGATAAATTATAATGATTTTACTTATTAATTGTTGTAATTATTATGAATATATAAATTATATGGCTAAAGTTTTCCTAAGAGAAAAATTAATACTGCTTAATTATTTCATAATGAAATGAAATAGTAGGAAGGAAAGAATTAAAGCAGCTGGCTTGTGACTCATTCATTTCTTTTAGTGGAGAATCACATGCAGGGGGGTAAAAAGACGACCTGGTTAATATCATTGTCAACTAAACTTCTGGATAAATAGACTAAAAATTGTTGGAAGGAAAGAGAGATTATCTGTAGAGTTCCCTTAAGGAAAATACTCCCAGTTAAAGGGCTACTAAATCAAGTTCATTAACATAAGCATTATCTCACTATTTTTGTGTATGTATGTGTGGTGAGAATATAGTTTTCAAACCATCATAATATTATATTCAAAGGATAGGAAATCAGTATGTCAAAGAGATATTGTTTATTGCAGCACCATTCACAATAGCCAACATAATGGAATCAACTGTGAGAAACATTCTCACCTCCCCAAACCCAAAGAATGGGCTCAGAGACATGAAGTACAGTGACGGTGAAGCTTTAATGGTGGCCTTGAGAGATTGGGCATCTGGGGAGCAGGCACCACCAGAGCCTGATATGATCAGCATCATATCTACCCTTTTGCACAAGGATCCTCCCTTGATTTCTCATTGGCTGAGTACTGTGAGGTACACAATCTTCCCCAAACGTTATCCAGGTTTTACTGATTCCTATTGGATTATTTAAAGAAATGTTGCTTTAATTGTATCCACTTCCCTTTGTTCTTTTGTAGCAGGAAGACCTTTGGGGATGAATGCATTTTGGCACATAGTCAGTTTATCTCTGTTGGTCAGGCTGGTTCTTTCCCTCCCTTCCTGTTTATATGGACTACAAATCTGCCACATAAAGGTATTAAGAGCTGGTAACTACTCTGTTTTATTTCCCCCTCTTCTATTTTTCTGACAAGCCCAGTACCTTTACATTTAAAACTATATACTGTATTCTGAAAACACACCACCCAACTTTCTATTCCTCACAAACCAAATGTCTATCAATAGATGAATGGATAAAGAAAATGTAGTGTATATGCACAATGAAATACTACTCAGTCATAAAAAGGAAATCCTGAGTTTTTGAAAACATGAATGAACCTGGAAGACATTTTGTCAAGTGAAATAAAGTGGGCACAGAAAGGCCAATACTACATGGTCTCATTTGTAATTGGAACCTAAAAGAACATTCAACTCATAAGCTGAGAGTAGGATGGTGTTTACCAGAAACTAAGGGATAGGGGTATTGATGAGATTCTAATCAAAGGAAAATTACCTTCTTATTCTTTCCACTTCCTCACTATGATGGTCCTAGATAATTTTGCAGATTGGTACATTCAAACTAACAAAATCAATCCAGATGTTAATCAACTTAATAGTTAATAGGAAAAGAATAGCAACCTTCAAATTTATTTTTATCATGCTAGAATTTATCTGATGTAAAGTATTCAACAATGGTTGACCAATAAATGAAAATGCTTACATTACTTAAAATTCATGAAACAAATAATATGAAAGTTATTTGGGAAATTGTATAAAAAATAAAAAACAAACAAAAACAGGATACAGACTAAAACTCTAAGATTGAAGTGTATTGTAATCCTGTAATAATAAAAGCTGCATATAAATGATCTCAGAAAATGCACAGTTATTAATGAATCAAAATTGTAGATCTTGAAAACCACTTAATGGTAACTGTAGGAAATAAATTACATGATAAAAAAGTCATTTTTTGACAGCGAGAAAGAATGAATTATTCAAAAATGTTTTGAGAATAACTAGATAACCACATACACAAAAATTAAGATTTCATTTTGCCTCATTCTTTACAATAAATTCCTAATAACATTAAAATGACTAGATGAAAAATGGAATTTTGGAAACCATAGAAGAAATGAAGGAAAACCTGTGATTCAACAGCAGGGGAAGATTTCTACAACACCAAAGGCAAAAGTTGCAAAATAATATTGATAAATTTGACTGATTAGGAAAATATTCACAGATATATATAACACGAAAAGGAAACTGGAGACTGAGTTTCTATCATAATGGAGTAATAGAAACTAGAATTTTCCTATCATCTCAAATTTAAAAAATTAGACCTGGTGATTGATATATGGCTTTTTTGACATTGGACAACACTGCCCAGGAGAGTTATCTCTGCCAGAAGGGAAACACTGAAGCTAGTCCCACAATTGCCCATTTCTATTGCCTGCAAAGAATTTTCAGGATACAAAGCATCTGGGGAAAAATCAGTCTGGTGGTCTTCCTGGGCGGAGAAGTCAGGGAGAACAAAGGAGCTAGGATCCACAGTGTAGAGGGCTGGAGAAGAGAGAGATATACATTCAAGTAGCTCTGGAGTAGAAGAGGGTTCCCTTTCAAGGCCCAGTGTGCTGATCGTATATGCCTAAATCTGAGGAAGAACTACCATAAAGGTGTGGTGGGACAATTCCTAAAGTTCACACAGGGCTGAAACTAGACTCTATACATAATCAGCATAGGGAAAAAAAAAACCTACCAACATTCAGAGTACCAGGTAGAATACTTGACTGTGAAGACAAATTAGCCTTAAATTAAAGACTTATCTGATTTTGCTTATCAGAGATTACAAGCAAAATTTAAGAGGATCAGACTTTTCCAAGTGACTTAACTGTGTATCAGAACAAAGATCAGTAGTAGAAGGTTTTGGATTTTTAATTAAATAATAAAATAGTTTTACATTAATGAACTTTATATATTGCTTCCCAGTTTACAGTGCATGTTAGGAATATTACCTCACCTTAGAGGGTGGTTTACTTGTATGGCTAATGCAATATCTGAATCAAATAGCAGGAAGATGATCTAGGCATTTGCCAATCTTCATATGTTGGAGACATAACACTGGTACTCTTACCTTGTAAAATCAGATTAGAGATGGATGTCTTAGAGACAGACCTACAAAAATGTATAGGAACTCAGATGCAAAGGGACTTTGTTTTGTGATTGAATAAAGTACATGGTGTGCTTTTGGCTTAGGGTTGTCTCAAACCTAGGTGGTTTAATTTTGTGTCAGTTCTGTGCTGAGAGAGGCTTTAACCTAAACACCTAGCAACTGATAGTTCTGTTACCTGTCAACTGTGCTAGTGCCAACACAAGTTGTGAATTTCTTAATGATGCTAAAATTATTCTAGAAAATAATCAAAGTTACCAGTATTATAGCCAAGATCAAATGACTAACATATCAGGAGAAGCCCCAAAGCATTAGGAAGCTATTTTTGGGGGAAGTCTGCTTTGATACATGTGCAATTATTTGATGATCAAGAAGAAAAATGATAGATGTTACATAACTACTTGTAATTTTTAGTGTTTATTGAAGGTATATATAACGGTTTCAATAATTCAAACAGTGAAGTTAAACACATTTATGATTAATAAAAATTCAAATTAGATGAGGAATATATAAACAGAGTTCATACACAAAGTATAAACTAACCAACCTGGGCTCAAAAAGAGTACATTTCTATAAATTACCAATAAATCTCTTCAAAAGCAATGCCTTCCTAATATTTAAGTGCTTTTCATGCTATAAAACTGCAATTTCACACATCACATTGTGTGTTGTTAAATAATTTTCTGTTTGATATTAATCATTGATGGTTAGCTGTCTCCCTTGATAGATATTCTCAATATTTATATTTCAATTAATGAAACATGAACTCTGCTTAACAGATTTATACATCAATGTGTCTTCTGGTTGTTCTTCAAAAGAACATATGGTCAATTTTTTAAAAGAAATATACAAAACAGAATCACATGTGGAGGAGAAATAAATGAGCTTTAGTCTCTCAAATACCATGCTTATTCAATTGGTAAAGAAAGATCTATATGATTATTTTTATGGTTTAACTATCACGTGTTCTTCCTGGGATTAATCCTTGACATCAAACGTAAGGCAAAGCTGATTCTAAAATATATGGGAAACTCATTTTGTCCTTGAATGGAGGTAGGGTCAGGATTCATCCCCCACTTGTGGCAGTTTGGTTTATGAGGATCTTCCTGTGAGCTCCTTTCTGTTTAGGTTTACTGCCTATCATGAATGAAGCTGTGAGCACAAAACAGACTCAAGACTCTGTCTTCCAGTTGCCAAAAATAAACAGCAATCTTTCTCCTTTTTACTCAGGAAACATGCCTGCCACAAGATAAGGGTTTTATAGAGAAAGAGGGAAAATTATTAATTGTTTCCCACCTCCCCTTCTCTGTAACAAGTCCAAGAGAAGGAGATATTGGAAAGCAAAGCAAAAATAAAGTGCTCTGATAGAAAATGGGAAGAGATTCAGTTGATCAGTGTGTCTTCCTCTTGCTTCCTATAAAAGTATTCTCCCATCCAGAGCTTATCAAGAAATGCATCCTCAAAATGATCTATCTCCTACTTATAATATGTCAGACTCAGAATGTATTTTTTTTTCAGTGCAAGATTCTGGGTAAATTGAAAGATAAAATTAAAAGGAAGCCAGGAGGGAAATTAAAATTTTCCCTTTAGGGTCATTCATAAAATCTTTGCTTGTTAGTAGAGTGATAAAAAAATAATTTTATTTCAAGGAATAGGAAATTCAATACCATCCTTTGTTTAATGCCTTACAAACAACAAGGAGGGCAAAACCATCCATCACATACAGAGAAGTACGGAGAAGGGCTTTGGCTCAGCCAGCCATCTGGAGGAAAGCTAGAGAGGAAATGGAAATTGAGTTGGTTACTAAATAAATATGACAAATGCTTGGATATTAACCTTTGAAACAACCAAGTGCCATTCAAACCAAGTCCCTGGAAAGTTGTCTTAGAACTACAATTTGCCTATGCAACCAAAAGGGAAACCAGCAAACAGAAGACAAGGGTGCAATGTTGACACTACTACAAGGAAAGTAACAGAGAGCTCCACCAAAGGAAGCCTGGCATCCCCTTTATGACATTGGAGTCACAGAGTGTGCATTCCACTGCTGCATTATTGTAGGAAACAACAAAACAGTTAAAGTTCTGTCAGGGAAACTTTAGACTTGGACTTTTGACCAATGTGGAAACTGTTAAGATTTTGAAGAGTTGGAGATGGACATGAACCTTTGGGGACAAGGGACAGAATGCTATGGTTTGAATCTTAAATGTTTCCCAAAGCCTCATATGCTAAAGGCTTGGTTGCCAACTGGTGGTACTATTGGGGACTTCTGGAATTGTTAGGGAAGTGGAGAAGTGGAAGAATGTTAGGTTGTTGGGGGTGAGCCTTCCAGGGGGATATTGGGACTCCAGGTCATTCTTCTCTTTCTTTATCATTGTTTCCTTGCTGCCAAGAGGTGAACAGTGCTACATTCTCTGACTGCCATGACCTACTATGTCACTACAGGACCAAAAGAACCAGGCCAAGTGACCATGGACTGAGAGTTGTGAAACCGTAATCCAAAATAAAACTCTCCTCCTTTTATGTTGATTTGTCTTGAATTTTACAAAAAAAAAAAGCAAATATTTGTTACAAAAAGCAAATATTTGTAACAGTGGCGGAAAGCTGACCAACACCATATGTAAGTATCTAGATCATGTTTCCCTGGGAAATGTATGAAAAGACTAAGGCTCAAATGTTCTGTTCTGGAATTATTCATAGAAGAAGATGGAAAACATCTCAGATGTGCATGAAATGCACAATAATTGAATAAATTATGGTACCTTGACACTTTGAAATAATATAGAACACTATATAGGAATTAAGAAGTCTCTATCACAGATTTCAGGATCTCCATTATATACTATTAGTTGAAAAAATAAGGCCTAGAAAAGTATGTAAAATATGTTATTTTTGTTGAAAGAAATCAGTTATATATAAATATGCAAATAAAGATATGTATGTATGTATATGCTTAATTTTAATAAAAGCACTGAAACTTAAAATAAAAATAATAAAATAGTTACTTATACAGGGTAAAAGGAAAAGAGACAACAGGATGAAGGAAAGTAAATAAGGAATTTTTAAATATAAGTTGGTGTTTAGGTTTTAATTTATGTGCTTTACAACACTTCAAATAGATTCTAATAACCACGAGAAAGTGATATCTAAAAATTTTAGAAGAATTTAATTGTGTATCATTAGCCATACAAATCACACAGAGATGAGCATTTTTTAAGCAACTTTAGAACATATTACTTTTAGTGTGTTGGCTTGGTGGAAAATATTGTAAAGAAACTAGAACTACAAATAAATCTTGAATTTCAGTCAGTAGTCGATGGGAGAGTAGCGATTTCAATGTTATAATTTTGGAACTTGTTAATGTATGCTATAAATTAATGCAAATAAATAATTTGTTAAGATATAAAATTCATCTTTAGAGAAAAAAGGACCCAATTGTAAAATCCAAAGGTTGAATAAAGTAAGACAATATAAATTTGACTGAAAATATAAGCATGAACACTGGGTATTTTTTTTCTTTTTTCAAAAACAGTTATTTATTGTAATTCCTGGAAGTAATGACAACTCGATAATAATGAACACACCTCGTGCTCAGATCATGATCTCTAAATACCACAGGGAAATCAGAGCTTCTAGGAATAATGCAAGATTCCATACAGGGGCTGCAAAATATACTCAAAATATGTATCTTTAATACAAAGTGGATAACTATCAAAGATAAATGGATTCTGTCCAAGGAACACAGAAATAAACATAGAAGAAAATTCCTAGCCAAATTTGAGCACTTTGAACTGAAAAATAGTAATGAATGCAATTTATTGTAATATACTGAATATATGAAAATTCATGTGTTCACAATGTTACTCAAAAACATAAGGGGATGAAGATGACCAAACAGAAAACAAAATCATCTAGGACTCAATTGGAAACAGCAGGGGCATCAAACCCTTTGTAAGAAAACTGACCAATGAAAAGTTCAAATATTTAATCATGTCTTTCCTTTATGAGTTATATTCCTTAATGATAAAATAAACTAAGTTAATGAGGTATTTTTTATATTATGTGGAAAAATAGTAAATCTAGAAAATGTGATTTTTCAATCCCTTATGAAATAATTGATTCAGATAATTATCATCAGTGGATAAAAGAATTTGTTGAATAACTGATAGAGCACTTTATCATGGTTGGATCAATGGACTCCCACCTGAAAGCTCTGATCTATCTTAGAATCACTTGAAGTGGAAAAACCAAGTATCACTTTTCTCTCTATGTGAGACAGCATGCAGCATATAATATCATTTTTGAAACATTCTTGTAAAAACAAGTGCACAAACCCCTTCAAATCTAATCAAGACTGTCATTAGCTTTCATTTACAGGAACTATAAGGAATAGAGCAACACATTAAATCACACTAAGAGGTAGTTAACACACATCTAAATGAGTGACATTCAATAGGGGGACTGGTTTAGCTTCTGTGAAAAGTCAGTGGCATGAAAAATACTAGGGGTAAGGAAGTGTGGAGGACCAGCTCTTGATTTAGAAAGCCCTAGGAGACCTGATATTCAAAAGTAAAGTGTGGACAAATTAACTTATGAACAATCCTACTTTGTAAAATAGTATAGAAATGGAAGCGTGCATAACATAATGATACTAAGAAGTTGTTTTCTTTTTAAAGTTTGAAAATGGCATTGTAATTATGTAAGAAAACATCTGCATATATGCATATTGGAGAATGCATGGGTGAATTGTCATGAAGTCTGCCACTTATTTTAAAATCTTTTAGCAAATCACAAAAGAAGTAAAAGAACAAATGAAGGAAGCATGGCAAAATCTTGATTATTTTTACATCTGGGGAATCTGTAATTTTTACATATAGAAGTTGGTTGTATTATTGTGTCATTTTGTGTATATTTTCAAAATTCTATAGTAATTTTTAAGTTGCAAAAACAAAATTAATGCAATGATTTTTTAAAAATAACTGCTATTGCTTGTATATGAGTAGATGGATAAATTAATGGAAGATTCATAAGACAATAAAGCTCATATTTTGGGCTTGGTTACTGCACCATTTTTGGTTTTAGGTAAAGTTAAATAACAAATGTAGGTCATGTGAGGGCAAAAGCAGGTGACAGTACTCTGAATTGCCAATGAGACAGATTCTCAGAGCTTCCACAGAAGTAGCTCTCCTTGTGTATTAAATACTTGCTTTAAAGGTGAATATATCAAAGAAAAAAAAAGACTTCTAAAAATCATATGATAAGAAAAAATTTTTGAAGGAAAATTCAAATTTTGAAAAATTGTCTGCTCTTCTGATTAGTGATTATTCCACTTTTCTATTTTAAAAATTAGTAGTTTTACAGGGAGTTCAAGAGATCTGAATATTTAAGATGCTTAAAATGTTCAAAGTAATGAGCAAAAGACAGCCGGATAAAACAGATTTGATGAGGACATTCCCAAGAGGAAAAACACTTTGAATAAAGCAAGCATGAAGCTCAGAATCCACATGGAAGTCCTTGGAGTAATTTGAGTAGGTCAGTATTGCTAGCAAGGCACCCGGTGTTGAGTGGTTCTTGTTTTGAAAGAAAGCCAACACCATATGAATAGGAAAGAACTCTGCATTTATCAAAAGAATGTGATATCCCATTTTCATAGATAATGATGCCAAACAACCTAAATTCATTGATCAAGAAGAGTAAAATGCTCTTTTTAGGTCTTTAGGGAATAGACCGAGAAGGGGAATAGCTAGGTCAAATGGTGGCTCCATTCCCAGCTTTCCAAGAAATCTCCATACTGCTTTCCAAATTGGCTGCACCAATTTGCAGTCCCACCAGCAATGTACAAGTGTACCCTTTTCCCCACATCCTCGCCAGCACTTGTTGTTGTTTGACTTCATAATGGCTGCCAATCTAACTGGAGTGAGATGGTATCTTAGGGTGGTTTTGATTTGCATTTCTCTGACTACATCGATGTTCATAGCAGCACAATTCACAATAGCAAGACTGTAGAACCAACCTAGATGCCCTTCAATAGATGAATGGATAAAAAAAATGTGGCATTTATACACAATGGAGTATTACTCTGCATTAAAAAATGACAAAATCATAGAATTTACAGGGAAATGGATGGCATTAGAGCAGATTATGCTAAGTGAAGCTAGCCAATCCCTAAAAAACAAATGCCAAATGTCTTCTTTGATATAAGGAGAGTAACTAAGAACAGAGTAGGGTCAAAGAGCATGAGAAGAAGATTAACATTAAACAGGGATGAGAGGTGGGAGGGAAAGGGAGAGAGAAGGGAAATTGCATGGAAATGGAAGGAGACCCTCAGCGTTATACAAAAGTACATACAAGAGGAAGTGAGGGGAAAGGGAAAAATAATACAAGGGGGACAAATGAATGTCAGTAGAGGGGGCAGAGAGAGAAGAGGCGAGGGGAGGGGAGGGGAGGGGGGATAGTAGAGGATAGGAAAGGCAGCAGGACACAACAGACACTAGTATGGCAATATGTAAATCAATGGATGTGTAACTGATGTGATTCTGCAATCTGTATATGGGGTAAAAATGGGAGCTCATAACCCACTTGAATCAAAGTGTGAAATATGATATATCAAGAACTATGTAATGTTTTGAACAGCCAACTATAAAAAATTTAAAAAAAAATCTACTGGCAAATAAAGCCTCTTCCAAATGAAAAAAAAAAAAAAAGAAGAGTAAAATGACAAAATATAGGCATTGAATACATTGCAATACACTCTTGAAGAAAAATAAACCCATGTTAAAGTCAAATGACTTTTTATATTGTTTCCGCCTATTACATTTCAAACATTTCCTGTGTTTTGGTTTGTATATTTAAAATTAACAAGCAAAATATAAAAAGTGAAATACTCAGGAAAGGATGCTACTACCTAAATGATCAGATGATGGAGGAAAACAGGTACTTTGACATAACTTGACTACTCATTGATCACCCATCTAATTAATAATTAAGCTCATTGACTTGAAAAGCATGCAGGTGCTTACATACATGTGTTTATAAAAAATAGAGGAGAAATATTATACTTTATTTAATTTTTAAAAATTAATCCTTTAAGCACAGTTAAGATCCAGTATTTTACTGAAACTATGATGAAACATTTTGCAGAGTTAAAAATCCTAACATATTGTAAATGTCTAGCTTTTCTTATAGATTTTAAGTGGGTTTGCTTAACATTGGTTCCATTTTCAATTAATTTGATATTTGTTCAATTCAAAAATGGAGCATCTCAAGAGAAGATCCTATATTTCTACACTCAGATAAAAGGGATAGGACAGAAAAGAAGAATTGACATGACACTAAAAATAATTGTTAAATCCCAGAAAGTAAGGTTCTACAAGTTAGTTTCCCACTATATTTAAGCTGATATTGAAAAAAAACCAAAAACTGATAGGGTGACACCATCAATCTCTTCAAGGTCCCTGTGTGTTTGGAAATTTAACAATGAAATATATTTGGAAAAGAGATAGAAAACCAGAGATCAAGACATTAAATATTTTTTACACTATGAAGAACATTTTTTAAAAAAGCATATCAAAAGAGATATTTATCTTTTTCATATTTCCAATCTTATATCTGCTTCCTGTTGTGTTTTGTAACATCTGAAATATGACAAACCCCACTGAATGTAAATTTCTCAAATTCTAGTCTTATTCAGAGAAGGAATTCAATTAGTGGATTTCCTAGCCTAAGATTCAATAAGATAAATATAAAAATCAGACTTATAATGGATGTTTTCTACTCAACTATTCTCAGCACTCTATCCATAAAGACAGAACAGCAGTTGAGTATGCATTCCTTTGAATTAAAAAATTTATCAGGTTCATCTAGCAGTATTTCTATATAGAGAAGTAAATTATGAATTAAATAAAAACCTCATGGGATTCATATCAATTTTTACCAGTAAAAAGTAAAAGATGAAGTTGATGTTATACAGGAACTCAGTTGGAGGAGAAGATGGAGAAGGAAAATAATGTTAATGAAGTTAAGACATTGAAGATCAAATAAACTTTGTGGTTTCTATTTTATCTTTGCTGTGGATATGCAGGTTTGCCTTTAAATTTCTATATGAGGAATTTTCAGTAAAGGTTTTAGTGCTTGAATATGGAAAGGTTGTGGCCTAGGATATGACATATATTGATAAAATAGTGGGTTAATTTCCAAATGAACCTCATCTTGTGTGTGAGATAATACACTTTGCTGCCTGCAGAGGCAATTACAGGTTTAATACACTGGGTGTTGTACATCAATCTTGCTAAATCAATCATTATAAATTATCTCACAAGGTGCCTGCAATTCAATGACAAAGCCTCAAGTGGAAAACCAACAAAGTTTGCCCAACAAAAGTAGCACAGAAATTTATTGTTGCTCAAAAAGACTTCTCAAAGAAAATTCGAGAATATTCATATATGATAATCAATAGAACCCCTAATTCCTTATACTGAACCTAAAGGGCTTGTATAGACTTACTGAGAAACAAAGTTTTAAAAACCTGGTAGGTCCTGGTCACACTTCTTGCAGTTTGGTTTCTTGGTTTATAAAAATTCATTCTCGTCAATGTAAGTTTCTGCAGCATCACTGCATTCTGACAGGCAGATGAGTAATTTTCAAACTTATGAGAAAATGAGAAGGGACGTTGTATTTCTACTTTGCATAAACAGGCTTCCCTTGGTGATACATTTTTTAGTGGTGAATAAAGATTACAAGATGTCCATGGCAGCCTGAAATGACATATGTGAATTTATTTGATTTCTGATTCCACCTAGGAACAGAAAGGAGGAAAATAGTAAGATCCCCCTTTCCTCTTCTCCACCCCAGACTTTAATGTTTATTATTTTTGTTTACTTTCTAAGCATCTTGAAGGCATCATCTTTATTGTGAATCAATATTCCTTAAAGAGTTCATTGCTTTTGTATAAAATCTTGTCATGCAAGTAGAAATTTATTTAAAGCTTTTCATTTTCTTTTTCTTACATATACTGAAAAAGAATATACATCTAATCTACAGATATGAATGCACACACATATGCCCACTCACGTATAAGTTTTTACTATTTGTCTAGCAGTTGCTGGTTTTTAATTCACTGCCTTTGGTACTTTTCTCTTCAACAATATCAAGGCTGATTTCAATAGAAGGCATCTTTCAGGAGTGGGAGGGAAGAACCTTTGAACCCTGCTACTACTATGAATTCTTTTATCCACTTTGAATGAACAGACTTGACAAAAAGCAGGCATATTCATGTATAGACAGACTTTAGGGATGTGGGTTATCTATCTATTGCAGGACTTGCCCTTTCTGTTTTCCTAATGTGTACATTAAAAAAAAAAAAGACAGTAAACATGACTCACCCTGGGATGCTTAATATTATAAATATTTAAAAGTACTGTTATGAAAGACATATTTTATTGATCAACATGCTCACAGGCTCTAGCTACATATTAGGCACTGTCCATTTCCCCACGTGATTTCCATTTGGAACTGCTGCCTCTGTAGGTCAGTTACAGTCTTCTCTGGACTAGAAAATAGTTCCCTGACTTCCCAGATGGTTGTCTAAATTGGCTGATGGACTGGCCAGATGACTTCAGGTATGAAAACCTCTTTGGGCCTATTACAATCTCCTTTTAGCTAATGGGATTTCCTATCACTCTGCTGTACACCTCCTCTCTCCCCCACTGCCCTCCTCTGGCTGTAAGCCCAAGTCATCAAATCCTAATATTTAAAAGCATTATGATCCTACTTAAAACGACTTACATTTTAAATTTGTTTAAAACATGTACGGACGACCTAACAGCCCAATGTGGCTCCAGACAGTATCATAATAATGTACAACACAGTTAAAAAGAAATTCCATTTGTTTTTTTTTTCTAATTGGCCTTCATATGAAAATAAGGAAATGTTTTCAGCATACGAAATTATTCAGTGGTACTATGCATTCTCTAAATTTATTACTCTTGGCTGATCTACAGTTTTAAACATAAAATAAACGGCGGAATCTGAACTAAAAATGCAATAAATAGAACAGTCTGACGGTGGCTGTAAAGAAACTTCCATTTTCATGATCCCCTGATGGTGACCACATATCATCAAATTTATTTTGATAAAAATTGAATGAATAAAGTGAAAGATCTAACTAACGTAGCATTCGGTACTCTAACTTCAGGACCACGTGAGAGTAAGTAATCACATATTTTTGGTTAATTGCTTCACACATATTTCTGTTTTTAACACTTCTGCAGCAAATTAGACAAGACTACTAAATGTGTTATGGAAGTTATGTCAAAGATCACGTATTACCCTGGTTGGTTTTTGCATTGTTATAGTTTCTTTTAAAAACGAGACAAGCAAAAGTAATACAAGTAAAATTAGATGTGAAATATCTCTTGGTATAGTTTTTAAAAACAAAGTTTTAATTTGACCATTTCCCTCATTCATTTTTTTTTTTTTTTTGGTACCTGATATTGAACTCAGGGACACTCAACCACTGAGCCACATCTCCAGCCCTAGTTTGTATTTTTTTCAATGAGACAGGGTCTCACTGAGTTGCTTAGTGCCTCGCCAGAGGCTGGCTTTGAACTCTCCTGCCTCTTGCTCCCAAGCTACTGGGACTTACAGGCATGTGCCACCATACCCGGCCGCCCTTATCCATTTTAGTTATTAGTTCAACACTTTGAGACTATTTTCTAACATATAATCCAAATGTTTCTTAATCTTCCCATACTTTCAATTACTTCAGCCTTTGACTCAGGTGTCCCCTTCCCCAACCATCAGTAGACTCACCTAATGATGATGATCATGTGACAGTCTTAATCACAAAAACAATATATAACATAGAAAATTTACTATGTCTCAGATACAAGCTAAGAGCTTTTCCTGGATTACCTTCAGTACAACATGACCTTTGAGAGTTAAGCCCTTTGTATACATGAAGAAACTGAGATCCATAGTAATTAAGCAACTTGACAAGTGTCCCAGGGCTGGGAATTCATATATAGATATCTGGCTTCAGTGCTACCAGTCTAGCATTTTAAAACACAAGTCAGATATCAGATGTCAATCTTGTATGTGGAAACATTTTATCCGTTGTCCATCATACTTAGAAAAAAGTACAAACCCTTCCTATGCCCGATAACCTCTTTAGTGATCTCAACCCCAGGCTCTTTCCCCAAATCTTACACTCACTCTTTACAATATGACAATGATTTCTTTGGTCTCTCCAAAATGTGAAGAATCAATTTCCTCTCATGTATTTGCTTGGCTTAAGTCCTTACCCCATTCAAGTTATGCTCAAATGACACACTGAGAGGAATTCCCTCCATATTCTTTCTAAGATATCACTTTGCTCCTATTATTTATTTTGATTTTTAGGCGTGTGTAGTTTTCCCCACCCCAGGGGGGAGCCTCAGGAGGACAGGGACTTTCTCCACTCTGTTTACTGCTGTTTCGTTTGTACCTGGTGTAGTGATGTCACATGGTGGATGGTTAATTAACATTTGTGAAATGAAGGAAGAAGGTAGGGAGAGGCCTGAAGGGAAGAAGGAAGTGATTCCACCAGGCAACCTCTTTCTAGAGCGCTGAATACTTCTTTTTCTGTCTCTATCCTTTATTTTGCCTCTTTGCCAACTCCTTGTATTTTATTTTCTTCCAAAAACATGGGCAGTGTCCAAGATTTTCTTCTCCTTTGTTGCTTACTTTGTAGAATCTTCTGTTCTTTCTTTCCTTTTGCTCCTATGTTTAAGCAATTACATTTACTTAGTCAATTTGTATAGTTATGGCAGTCCTGGCATTCTGTGAGGGAAAAGCTGGAAGCCAAAATTTCCCCCTCCTCTCTGTTAGGTAAAGTGAAAGCCACTGAGCCAAGAGTTCATGGATTCTTTCCTTCCCTGAACACATGTAAAAATGTTTGATAAGGGAAGAACACAATCAAACTTTATACTCATGGTTTTGCAGCAATAACAATAACTTATACGCAATGAGTGCTGAGGCACCCAGGCACTATGCTGGAGGATTTGATGTACAATCTCATTTGATCCTCATGTAAACTTCATGAGAAAGATTATTTATTATTTCATTCAGGGGCATATAATGCTTCCCACCTCTGTTTAGATCCTGGAATACGGAACAGTTCTTATTCTTGCAAGCTGTTTTGGTGAACTTGCATGACGGTACCTGTGATTACAGTGCTGAGATGGAGAAGGATAGGGAGACATTTTCTAAAGCCTGAACTTCTGTTCTCGACTTAAAGCATTGAATGAATTTCTAACAAAATCAGAGCAGCAATAAAACCCACAAAAGGGGTGGGAGGCATGATGTAGTTTTAAGTTAGAAAAAAAAAAAAACACAGTTCAGGTGGAAGAATGTTCTTAAAGCAATGATGATTGATGATTAGATATCATTATATACACATATATTGTCACTACATCTGGATTAAAGTGAAAAATATGAGATTTTATAGTTATGTAATTTCATAACGTTAAATATTCCTGGGAATTGTTACTTTAATCCTCTTTTATAATTAATTGCAATTCTACTCCAGGATTGTATATATACTATACTAAACATTTACATGGAACAACTATATTTAATCTCTATCCAGATGTTTCCAAAGAAATGTCCCAGATGGTAGACACCATGTCTGAACAATCCAATTTGGGAAAATTTCAGAATTCTTCTTAAGCACAAATTTCTTTCCAATACATAAAACCAAATGAGAAGGAGTAATGTTCTGTTTTGTTTTCTTGTCTGATTTTCTTTCTTTCTTAAAAAAATATTTTATTTAGCTGTTGATGGACCTATTTATATGCAGTGATGAGAATTGAACCCAGTGCCTCACACATGCTAGGCAAGTGCTCTACCACTGAGCCACAACCCCAGCCCTGATCTTATTTCTTTATCTTTCTTTCTATTTCTATTATCAACATTCTAAATCAGCCTTCCTAAGTTCCATCTGTAATACAGGAATATTCTCCCTAATGTGTCCACTTTTCATTCATAATCAGCTAAACATAAAGGCTCTAAACAGAAGAGACCATCTCTTTGCTTAGAAAACCTCAGATTTCCCATTACTCTCAGGATAAATCTCAAGTTATTGAAACCAGATTTAAAGAAATGATTGGGTTGTGAAAGTCTTAACCCAATCAGCAATTTAATCCTCTGACAGGGATTAACTGAGTGGTAATTGAAGTGATAAGGTGTGGCTGGAGGAGGTGGGAATTGGAGTGTGGCTTTGGTATATATATATTTGTATCTGGAGAGTGGAGTCTCTCTTTGCTTCCTGATCACGGAGATCTGAGCTGCTTCCTTCTGCCACATTTTTCTGCCATGTTCAGCCTTACCTCCAGCCTGGAGAAATGGAGCCCATCTCCTATGGACTTAAATCTCTGAAACTGTGAACACTCAAATTAACTCTTCCTCCTCTATAGTTTTTCTGGTCAGATCCTTTAGTCACAACAGTGAAAAAACTGACTAAAACAACAACCAAATCCCAATTTTTTGTTTTTATTTTTATTGATTGATTGATTGATTGATTGTTCTAGGGATTGGACGAGGAGCTTTACCTCTGAGTCACATCCCAGGACCTTTTTATTTTTATTTTCATTTTGAGACAAGGTCTTACTAAGTTGCTTAGGGTCTCACTTAGTTGCTGAAGCTGGCTTTGAACTTGGGATCCTCCTGCCTCAGCCTCCTGAATTACAAGTCTGCTCCACTGTGCCTAGCTACACCTCCCAAAATTTTACATGGTGAAGACTTGACTTTCACATGAGGGACAGGGAACAGAGGGTTCTTGGATTCCATATCCTTAATATCTGTATTTATTTTTCTCTTTTTAATTTCAAGTGTCACCACTCTATTCTTTCATTTAGTCTGAATTCACCTCTTTAGTAAACTTTTCTTTTCTAATTCGTTTCAATATTACATAACTGTTTGACCAGGGGAACTTAAATGAACAAGCAAATACAACTTAGATGTAACAGAAGAAGGGCCAAAAATGAATTCATCCTAACAACTTATTTAGTGATGCATATTCTTTAAATTCACTGCATCCATATGCACATAAACTGGAATGAAAACACGCACTGCCCACAAGTATGCATAATCTAATTAGGGGAACCATCTATGCTTATTTTAAGTAAAGACAACTTGACCTTTTCAAAGGGCAAGCAGATGTATTTTTAAAACTTATTATCATGGCATGATGAGAAAACTGTAACAAGATTCTTAATTCTTGAACACAGATACAACATTCTCCCCTTTCTCTTATCCCCTATGAACCTAAAAGAGTAGGATACACACACACATTTATATATATACATATTTACACATATATATCATATATATGATCAATATATAGTAGGATATATAATCAATATTTACTTGAATTTATTAGCATTGCATGTTAGTTGAAATTATATGTCCTTTATAATACAATAAAGGATGTAGTCAAATGGGTATTCTCTTTTGTTTTCTTTTTATCATTCTTGTATCTTTACCTTAAAAACTAGATGCAACCTTTATTAAGAAAATTGATGCATTTTCACATTATCAAGCAGTGGAATAAATTACAAGGTGGTGCTTAAAGAAAGTTTAAAAGCATGTGAGTGACAAGGAAGTTAGACCAACAGAGGGTAATGTTGTGTCTTCCTACAAATTCCCCTGGGATGTTGCTTTCCTAAACACTACCACTAAAGACTATTGCTTGAAGTAAAGTGGGGAGAAAGAGGTAGAGGAGATCATGGTTTTTATATTGCAACACAAATGTCTATTCCCAGATTGATTATTGTGAGCCAGCTGCATCCATCATGAACTTGAAAGAAACATCTGCCTCCAGGAGAGTGCTGACCCTCCACCTCCTGCCATCAGCTCCCCACACCATGGTGCAGCAGGAAGTTGAATTCATGTGAAAATGAATAATAATCAGAAAACAAGCAACACAAGACTCCTGCATGGAAACTAGAAACAACAAAAGTAATAACAATAAAACAAAATCCTGAATGGGGAAAGTGCATGAGAAAAGGGTTCCTAAAGAACAGGGAAAGATTATGTAAATTAACAAAGAAGAGTCCAGATAAATAATTCTCCCCAGTAACAAGGAAAATAGGATCACTGTTCTTAAAAGCAAAAAAAGAAAAAATAAAATAAAATAAAATAAATTTGCAGGGTTTAGCAATAAAGCCCCAGAAAGAAGTAGAGGAAAAAAAAATGAAAAGGTATCATAGCTAAAAGTTACATGCAGTATGAAATATGATGAAGACCAAGTAAGATACGTGGTGAATAGCTTAAGAAAAATGTACAGTATGAAATGGGAATAACACTATAAATACTGTTAATTGAGATGATGAACATGGAAGAAGGTGATGCAACAGAAGGATTCCTAAAGGAATAAAACAGGAAAACGTTTATGAAATATAGATGTGGGCATGCAAACTGAAAGGAGATGTGTGTCTAAGGAAAAAACTGAAAAACTGTAAAGCTAAACATAACCAAGCAAAGCTATTGAACTTCAAATATAGAGATTCATAAGGATATTCAGGTATGACAAGCAAATTACAGACCAGATGAAAAAATCATTTTGGTCTTAGGTGCCAACCATGGCAAAATATTCCTATAAGAAGACAGTAAAACAATGTCAACACAATTATTAATGACATAAGTTTATCTTAGGATATTTACACCAAGGTAGTTGTTCTTTAAACAGAAAGACAAGCATTCAAACAAGAATCACCCTCACAAACCCTTCCTAAAACAAAACCCATTACAGCTACTAGAACCACTACTGTCTACTACAAAGTCATAAAATCCAATCATTTAACAAAGAATCAGATAAAAAACAGCAATGGAGAAAGGATGGTAAGTACCTATTCTATTTTATTATAGAACTAAGCTGGAGAACTATCATTAAGAGTACGTTTATAGTCAAACAGAATTTCAAAGTTAGAACCATCAAGAGTATAATAATGAGAACAAAAACAAAATAAGAGGGGAAGGCAAGTGAGAGACAGTGTAAGGATACTCATTTGTCCATCATTTATATCACAGGATTGCAACCCTGACTTGAACTAACAATTGTGATTGACTAATTGATTGATTGATTGGTACTGGGGAGTGAATCCAGGGGCACTTAACCACAGAGCCACATCCCTAGCCCTTTAATGTGTTTTATTTAGAGACAGGGTCTCACTGAGTTGCTGAGGCTGACTTTGAACTTGAGATCCTCTTGCCTCAGCCTCCCAAGACTCTGGGATTACAGATGTGTATGTTACCATGCCTAGCAACACTTGCATTTTAGAAGAGTAAATACAAGTTCTTAAATTCTTACAATAGTCTATTATTTTAAAAGGATCTTTAAAATTATGGTTCTTAGAATAAATAAACTCTTGTTGGAAAGTGAGAAATTCCTTTAATTTGTGCTTCATTGCTTTTCTCTAAGTTAAAAAAGTTAAACTGAATATTTTATAATGTAAAATTTTATGCATAGAATAATTATATTTTTAATTAATTTTATCTAGTTCTTTATCCAACTACCATATCCATCTTTCTGAGGTATGGCTACATAAAGAAATATCACCAAAAGTTAACAGTGTTTACTTCTGGATGATAGAATTTTAAGTGATTTTTTTTTTTTTTTTTGCTTTTTTCTGGGACTTTTTTTTTCTTGATGGAGTTGGGGTGTTAAAATAGGCCTGTATTGTTTTTATGAAATTATTATTATGTCTCTTAGTTTAAGTTAAAATACACCATTTTAACAATGCTCTCCAAATCTCAGTGACTTACCACCAGAAAGGTTTATCTCTTGTTTATATCCCATGTATCTCAGGAGTCAGCTGCAGCCATGATCCACCATGAAGTCACTCTGGAACTAGGATTTCCATAACTGTTTAGACATTTCAGGATGTGGCTGTGCAAGTCACAAGGCAAGCTTGCTCTCAATAGAAAAGGGACATATCAATTACCCTCAGGGAGAAGCAATGAGTAAGTTGAATGATAATACATTCTAGCACAAAGAGAAACTCATTTCTTTTTAAAGAAAATATGCAATTCTCAGTCATATTGCTCTCATGGTTCAACTCCTTTAAGGCAAGAAACAAATTTCTACTATTCCAGGTGAGAAATCACTAGCTCTCTGCTTTTTCTTCCTACTTCTACCTTGTATCACTTATCACAGCCTTTTATACACACACACACACACACACACACACATTCAAACACATGTCTTAAATTGGAATAACTCTGCACATCAATCTATGGTGAGATACTGTGTTTAAAAACTATATTCTAGGTGGGATATATCTTCATTTCTACTTCTTTCCCCTTCTCTCCCTCCCTCTTTCCCTCCCTTCCTCCCTCTTCCTTTTTTCCTCCCTCCCTTCCTTCTTTCTATCCTTCCTTCTATCTGTCCATCTTTCCTTCCTTCCTTAATTTCCCTTACAATGAAAATAGCTTCTAGGAATCAATAGGGAAAAGATATAATTTATAAATGGAAACAAACAGGGCCACTGAATTCACTTAACATAAGTACAAAAGAATAAGTTTATAAAGTGTTCTCAACTATAATTACCATTATGCAAATTCAAAACAAATTGGATTAGTTTTAAACTTTTAAAGTTGCCAAAAGTTTAAAAACTTTGTGAGCCCCGTGCTAGAAATGATATAGGTGAGGGTATAGCATTAATGGGAGCATAAATTACTCTAATCATTTTAGAAGTCATTTTATCAATGTCTATGAGACACTTTAACTATATGTATATTCATATACATACTGAGTTAGGGTTTTATGTTTAGTAAGAATCCTGGCTTACAAAATATTCCAAAATAAATGGGTAAAGATATTTAGTTTAGTAGCATGTGTAAATTAAAAAAAAAAAAACAAAAAAAACTACGACAGTCTAAATGTCCATAAAGATGGGAAACTAGAAGCAATATAAATGACTGTCATTAGGGATTTACTACATAATGGCAGATTATGTATTTATTTATAACTATGTTACATCTTTATGTTCTTGGCAAAGATTTATCAGATGAATAAAATGAAAAAAAAGAATGCATATACAAACACACATATATGATGGTACATCATAGAATTATTTCTGGATATACATACAAAAATTACTAGCAACAGTCTTTGGAGATGAGTGATGAGAGATATTTTAATTTTTATGTGTATATTTCTGTTGTTTGAATTTTTAAAGTTTACTTTGATTTTTAAAAAATCAGCAGGGATTATTTGTGTGGGGGATTTATAAACCATTACTGTGTCTTTTTTATTTTCTCTTTCAAAAGTTAATAGGTGTTATAAATATGGAAATAGGTGTGTTGCTGTGTCTGTTTGAAAATATATTCTCATTAGTAAACATAAATCAGGCAACAGAGGAAAAAAAAATTCTGTAAAAGAAAATGAAATTAGCATGGAATTCCACTACTGGGACTACAGTTCTTGAAAAATACATAACATAAATACATTGCACATGGAAGAACAATGAGCATCAATCATAGCACAATCATGTGAAGTAAGGATTGGTGACCATAACATCCTTGAATATTACATGCACTTTGTACTGATGTACCTGACCACCCTTCCCCTCCCAAAATGATGGAACACGGAAAGGTGGGAGAGAGTTTTTCAATATTATTATATGACTTTGCTAAAAGGCATGTCTAAGACATAACTTTCATTTGCTTTTACCAATGTTTTATGAGAAACTCATGAAAAAGAACTCCACACAGGAGCTCAGGTAGAACAGTCTATGTGGGCAACTAGCCCTCAGTTGGAGAATATTCGAGGAAGGTCTATTCTGTTCCCAACACTTTACCTAAGACCACACTACCCTGAATTCTTTGTAGTTACCTGGAGTATAATCAATTTAGCTTCCTTCTCTGAGATTTAGAACAATAATTTCTGTTAAAGCTAAAATAGCCTTGAGTGGAGCAACACATTAAGTTGTTACCAGTCATTGGAACCGTACTGTAGATTTGTTGATAAATTCCTTTCCAAAAGGCACAGAATATTAAATGGAAAGAAATGGTAAAGCTAAAGGGAGGAGGTATTGGAAAATCTTTGGCCATGGTATTTCTGCTTCTTGCATTATTACACAGGCATTTGACTTCTTTCTGACAAATGAATTTTCCGTAATTATGACCCACTCCTATGGTGTTTATAGTCATCATTTTCTCACTTTCATTAATGTTAATGCAAGTAGAAGAGTAATTAGAACAATGCAAATTTTATTTTAAGCTCTATATTGTGCTGACAAGAGTCCTCTAAGTACCTTGCTTTGGCAAATAAAAAAGAAACAAACTGCTTTAGGATTGGTGGGAGTGCAGCCAGGCCCACCCACTGGGTAACTGTGACTACCACCTGAAATCCAGAGATTTCTGATGAATAAAGATAATTATGAATAATCCTGCATACCTTGCCTGATTCAGAGCATATGGCAGAAGTTCTTCATTGCCAAAAAATAATGTTTCTGTCTGCATATATTCTGATGTTTCACTCAGAAGCTTTACCTCCATGTGATTGGCAGAAACACAAGAAAGCTTGCAGCACCATGCTGACAGAATTCACTGCAAAGGCTGATATTCTAAACAAAATCATCAGGAGTTGCATGGAATTAAATTTCAATCCGATGCCAGAACTGCAGAAGCAATTCAAATATGTACAGTATTTCTAAAGACCTTGCTTGTGTAGTCATAAATATGAAATGCTAACAACCAGCAGGGTTCAATTGGTTGAATTTTTTCCATGAAATTATTTGAGATTTTTTTTTCAAAGGTGTATGTTCTTATGACTGATTATTATTCATCATGAATAATTTTTATTTCTATGTACAGGTTTCTTCATGCTGTTAGGAAATAACTTGCTTTGGGGAGACAAATTAACTCTTTCACTTATCCTATTCAAAACAGTGGTGTGAAATAGATATTCGCTCTCTGGTATACCTGCAATTTCTTCTTCTATCTTTGTACCAAATGACCTCAAATAGCTGAATCCTCCCCTACCCCCACTAGCAATGTATTGTTCTGGCAGTGTGTAGGAAGCCCCAACTTACCCAATCACTTCTTCCTTATCCAAACATTATTATTCTTTGTCTCAGCTTATTAAGACTCTCCTTGCATTAAAAAAAGATCATTTTATCCAGTGTTGACAAAATTGTGAGTAAAGAATTTAACCTATTCTTCTTCTTTATTTGCTTCTTATTGTTGCAAAGATGTTGCATAATAAAGTACTCTCTGAACTTATTGGCTTATAACAATAAGCATTCAGATTTCTTACAGATTTGAGCATTAGTTGAAATGTTCTGCTTCAGGGTAGGCTAAGCTTTGTTTTGGCTCAGGTAAGGTTCAGATCTATTTCACATAACTTCTTCTGGGATATGCTGTTCTTATGGTAATCACAGAAACATAAGAGATGAAGCCAAATGGCACAAATATATTTAAGACCTCTGCTTGCATTGCGTGCACAAGTACTTCTTCAGAGAAAGCAAGTCCAATGACCAAGCTCACTATGGATTGGGTAGAGAAATATATTTCACTCACTGTAAGATACTACAGGGTCATATGGCAGACAAGAAGCAAAGAATAGAGAATCTGTATAACTTTCAAAGAAATGTATCTGTTCTTTCAAGAGAATGTACTAGAAATAATACTGTGATTTAAATGAAAGTAGAATTTATATTAGTATGAATATTGGCGTCATCATATCTGATATGTTCCTTCAATTGCCTCTCACATAGAATCCTATGAATTCTGTGAATTATATCCCATAGATGTTCTATTTATCAATTACATAATAAGAATTAAACTTAATACTTACTATGTGCCAGGGACTATTATAAGTGCATTTTCTACATTAGCATATTTAATTAATATAATAATCTTATAAATTAATGACTAGTCTGGGGCACAGAGAGATTTACCAATTTGCTCAATGTGTGGCACATTTCATAAGGTATGAACTCTAGCTAAAGATACTGAACTCCTGAGAGACTGGATATGCAAATGAACAATGGCTAGACCAGGCATAAAAATAGAACTGTGACCCACAACCTGCAGCAATATGCCTTGAAAACCAACCCATTATGTATAACTAGCCCAGGAAGCCAACCTGCTATAAATCAGACTTGTAGGAAGTCAGACTGCGATCTCAGGTAACAATCCAGGAAACCAAACTATAACTTCTATAACACTCAGCTCAAAATAGCTCTGACTTGATTAATAACTGACAGCTTCTCTAAGTTTTGTCCTTGCTTCTAATGTAGGATCAATCAGAGAAGCCAAATTTGCAGGCCTAACCGGTCACTTAGAATCCCTCATTTCCACTTAGGTCCCCAACAATTTCCCCATGCCAACCACCTCCAGTCAGGGCAAACTTGAACTCTTATCCTTTTTCCATTTGAAAGCTTTTCTTGCTCCCCTGCTTGCCTTTGAGTCTGTGCCAAAACATAAGGGATGGTGGCTGACTTTTTTGCTATAGCACGCTCTGAATAAACAGCTTTTGCTTTTCTCATTTTAGTTGGCCTTCATTTATATCCACATAACCATAGAAATATCCATCACACATAATTGAACTGGCATATTTCTAACAGAGAGCAAAATTACTTATTACACAGAAAGGCCAATAATTAAGTCTTTTTAAGATTGAATTTTGGTAATATGACCTACTCATACTTGATATATAGAGAATTATCTAAATATATCCACAGGAAGCCTGAGTCAATAATAATTACAATAATAAACACAACAATAATAATAATAGTTATTTTATTAAACACTTATAAACGTGATCCATTTTATTAAAACCATTGCTTAGTCTATTTTGTTGCAAACTCAAAGTAAATATGTCAGGCGATTACTGGGAATAGTCTCATTTTACAGATGGGACTTCAAGAGGGTTAGGAATTTGTTGATGCACATGTTCAGTTATTGTTCAAAGTTTAACTTTGTCAGTTCAACTCCACAATTCAAGTGCATTTATGCTTAAACTCAGTGTCTTGCACACAGTAGGAATTCATCTTACTAAACACTTCTAAAATAAAAAGAATGCATTAATGAATCAATCATTAGCACTCAGTAAAACCTACACTGACCCTGAAGACGTATTCATCAAACCCCTTGGAACTTACTTATCTTCAACTCCTCTTTCCCTACATGCACATTATGTTCACTTGTACTTTTGCTACATGTATAATGAGATTCCACATTAAGATAAGAATATACTAAGAACACATGATCCTTCTTAATTTTCTTCCAGGTTTTAGTTTAACAGTGTACATATCACAAAGCCTGAGTTAATGTTGAAAAGAAATAGGCACAGAATTCTGTGCAACCTGCCACTGTGCCTAGCGAATCTACTATTGGGGGTTGGTAGCTGCAGTTCTGATCTCTTACCAAGTCTTAATTGAAAGATCTACAATCTCCCTATTAAGGTATCATCAAATCTTGGCTGAGCGCTATGTGCAATGTGAAAAGCTTTAGTTAAGACAGGACTTCCTGATAATCCAGTGCTCTGAGAACACCTTTAGCAATGACACATTGGAAAGAACTGGTCTTTCAACTCTTCAGTAGAACAGTTGAGATTGTAATCTTATGTACATATGAGTTAGAAAGCACAGTCCAGTCCGTTTCCCCTAAAGAGCTTGAGATCCATTGTAAGGACCATGAGATGTTGATTACAATAAACTTCACTGACAAATAACAAAATCATGATACAAGAATCATATTAAAATAAAAGTGTTTAATTTTTTTTTAAAGCCTACAAGGAGGAGGTATGATTTTCAGTTAGAAAAAAAAATGGGCTGTAGATTTAATTAAAGGCAGGGGACAAGAGAACATTAAAATGATAGGGAACAATCTGGCTGAAGGTGGAGCAGTGGGGAAAAGAAAGATGTATAACAGTGCCTGAGTACATCAGTCTTGTAAGGAAAAAAGGTTTTTGCAAGGAAATTGTGACCTTCAGATCTGATGTGCCTTCAGTTCTTCCAGATGAAGAACATCTGACCTTTAGTGGAAGATCAAAGAGTAATGGTGAATAACACAAGTGCTTATTTTGGAACCAAAACTTCAAAATGGCAATTCAACAATTTACATTTTTAGGGGATGAATTATCATGACTAAATGCCTTCATATGTGCTGATGTCTGTTCGTGTGACAACACGACATTTTATAAATCGCACATTGTACCATTCTGCACCGTTCAGGAGGAAATACGCCTGCTCTTCACTCGGTTTCTTTCTTGATACCTCATTTCTTTAGCCCTTCCAAAAATTATGCACTATTCCAAAGAATTATCTTCACAGCTTTTTTTCTTCTTTCTCCTCAAAAAAAAAAAAAAAAAAAAGGC
>NW_025999977.1:21174406-21182153 GCF_001458135.2 Marmota marmota marmota | reverse complement strand
TTTCTTTCTTTCTTTCTTTCTTTCTTTCTTTCTTTCTTTCTTTCTTTCTTTCTTTCTTTCTTTCTTTCTTTCTTTCTTTCTTTCTTTCTTTCTTTCTTTCTTTCTTTCTTTCTTTCTTTCTTTCTTTCTTTCTTTCTTTCTTTCTTTCTTTCTTTCTTTCTTTCTTTCTTTCTTTCTTTCTTTCTTTCTTTCTTTCTTTCTTTCTTTCTTTCTTTCTTTCTTTCTTTCTTTCTTTCTTTCTTTCTTTCTTTCTTTCTTTCTTTCTTTCTTTCTTTCTTTCTTTCTTTCTTTCTTTCTTTCTTTCTTTCTTTCTTTCTTTCTTTCTTTCTTTCTTTCTTTCTTTCTTTCTTTCTTTCTTTCTTTCTTTCTTTCTTTCTTTCTTTCTTTCTTTCTTTCTTTCTTTCTTTCTTTCTTTCTTTCTTTCTTTCTTTCTTTCTTTCTTTCTTTCTTTCTTTCTTTCTTTCTTTCTTTCTTTCTTTCTTTCTTTCTTTCTTTCTTTCTTTCTTTCTTTCTTTCTTTCTTTCTTTCTTTCTTTCTTTCTTTCTTTCTTTCTTTCTTTCTTTCTTTCTTTCTTTCTTTCTTTCTTTCTTTCTTTCTTTCTTTCTTTCTTTCTTTCTTTCTTTCTTTCTTTCTTTCTTTCTTTCTTTCTTTCTTTCTTTCTTTCTTTCTTTCTTTCTTTCTTTCTTTCTTTCTTTCTTTCTTTCTTTCTTTCTTTCTTTCTTTCTTCCTTTCTTTCTTTCTTTCTTTCTTTCTTTCTTTCTTTCTTTCTTTCTTTCTTTCTTTCTTTCTTTCTTTCTTTCTTTTTCTTTTTCTTTTCTTTTCCTTTCCTTTCCTTTTCTTTTTTCTCCTTCCTTCCTTCCTTCCTTCCTTCCTTCCTTCCTTTCTTTTTCCTTTCTTTTCTTTTCTTTTCTTTCTTTATTTTTTTGTGGGAGGGGGTGATGGTACCAGGGATTGAATTCAGGGGCACTTGAATCAGAGCCACATCCCCAGCCCTGTTTTGTATTTTATTTAGAGACAGAGTCTCACCGAATTGCTTAGTGCCTCACCATTGCCCAGGCAGTCTGAACTCAGGAATCTCCTGCCTCAGCCTCCCAAACACCTTTGGGATTACAGACCTGTGCCACCACACCCAGTTTGAAGTGTGCTTTTCTTCTGTTAGTCATAAATTACCAGCTAAGTATTTCATTAAGCCCAAGCCAGTATTTCTGACCTGGAACTCAGCTCCAATTGGAGTTTTTCTCTTTTTTTTTTCAAGTGGCAAGTAAGTTTACTCTAGTATTCCTAGCACATTTTTTCTAAATTTTTTGTTTGGACAAAGTACATGGGTAGTCCTGAGTGAAAAGTTAATCTAAAAAGTTTTAAAGTTATTACTTTATCATTTTTATTTCATTGCATGTCATCATTTCTTATCATTTGTTAATGTTGTCCTTGCAACTAAGTCACTCCTTTTAATTATGAGTGGTAAGACACCAACAACAAAAACAGGAAGTCACTTACACTGAACACAAACACAAATATATATATTTTTTCTGATCTGCTTATATTGTGGCATCTAAATACTTCAGTGTGTAATTTTTGAAGACAAAGGCAGTCTCATGCAATAACTATTAAATCAGGGAATTAACATTAATAGAATCCTATTATCTAATCCCTAGCCCTTAAATTTCACCACTTTTTACCCGGTAATGTATTTTATCCCCAGTCCCCTTTTCCAAGTTTCTAAGATCCAATCCAGGATCACTTGTTCTAATTAGTTATTACATTTCATTCATTCTTTTAGTCTAGTATACATTTCTTCAGGCCTTTTTTTCTTTCATGATCTTTATATTTTTTAAGAGTACAGGCTAATTGTTTTGCAGTGTATTTGAAGTTCCCACAGTTTAATTTCAGACTGTGAATTTTGGGACAGGAAGGATACAGAAGTGATGTCAGATCTTTGTTAGTGCCTCCATTTCAGGAGGTTCAGGACCCTGATTTATTCCCTTACTGCTGATGTCAACCAAGATTATAACTGGTTAAATTGGTGTTTACCAGGTGTCCCCTGTGAAAAACTCCCATTGTTTTTCTTTGTAATTTGTAAGTATTTTGTGAGAAGATACTATGAATCTGTATGTTATTTTTTCATCAAATTTTACTTATATTTTTATCAACCATTGATGATTCTTGCCTGATTCAATTTTTTATTATAATGACAGCCCAGGGATGATTTTAATTTGTTAATTTACATTTTATTATAAAAAATAAAATTTCCTTTTCCATTTGTCTATTTGTATAATTATATCAGAATGGATTCCTGGATTCTTCTTTTAATTTAGTGAATTAGATTGTATGTGATCATGGGAACACACTGCTCACCTCTCTTTTCAAGTTATAAACTACTAACCTGTTTTCCAAAGTAGTTCTTCCATTTTATATGACCATACCTTGGTCTTTTTTATATGGAAGCACCAATCTTTGAGCGCTTTCTAAGATTTTGTCACCAAATGATGTTCCAGACTCATCTTCTACTTCCTATGTATAGAATCAGCCTATTCCCCTAGCAGCTACATTTCTTTTTAGTGAGGAATGGCATTTAGAATCCAAGATCTGGGATGCTCATTATCAATGCAATGTATACAAACACCCACAAACATGCACACATGCAGATCTACATTAATTTCTAAATCAATGGATTTAGAATCGATTTCTGTATAGTGCTTCAGTAAACATTGAAGTGTAGCTAACTCTTCAACATACAGATTTCAACTACTATGGATATATGCTTAGTAGTACAATTGAAGTTATATTTTATTTTTTTGAAGAAAATACATGCTGTTTTCCATAGTAACTATACTAATAATGTATTAGTATAAATCATTCCCACCAACAAAGTACAAGGGTTTCCTTCTTCTCCAAGTCCTCACCACACTTGTTATCAATCTCTTTTTAGTATGGCTACTTTTAAAGGGTTGTTGTGGTATTTCGTTGTGATTTTGATTTGCATTTCCCTTATGATTACTGACACTGAACATTTTTTTCACATACCTGCTGGCCATTCTTACCTTACGTCTTCTTTTAAGTAATATTTATTCAGATATTTTGTCTGTTTTTAAATTGGGCTATTTTTTTTCTTGGCATTCAGTTGTTTGTGTCTTACATATATTCTGAATTTTAACCTTTATCATATATAGTTGGCAAATATTTTCTCCCACTCTGTGGTTGTCATTTCACTTTGTTGATTGCTTTCTTTACTGTG
Source organism: Marmota marmota marmota (assembly GCF_001458135.2). Lineage (NCBI taxonomy): Eukaryota > Metazoa > Chordata > Mammalia > Rodentia > Sciuridae > Marmota > Marmota marmota. The sequence goes on along the minus strand of NW_025999977.1, from coordinate 21,178,918 downwards.
CAGAAGTTTCTTATTCTAATCCTATTTTTCTATTTTGCTGTTGTTGCCTATGCCTTTGAGCTAATAGCCAGGGATTTTCTTCTAGTAGGTTCATCGTTTCATGTCTCATATGTAAGTCTTTAATCCATTTTGAGATATGGTGTGAGATAGAGCCGAATTTCATTATTCTGCATGTGGATATCCAGCTTTCCCTGCATGGTTTGTTTAAAAGACTAAATTTTCCCCATTATGTATTATTACCACTTTTGTAAAATATTTACTGGCTATAAATGTGTGGATTTATTTTGGGGCTCTCTATTCTATTTCAGTGCTCTATGTGTCTGTTTTTATGCTAGTGTCATGCTGCTTTTATTACTACAGCTTTGGAATATATTTTGAAGTCAAGTATTGTGATGCCTCCAGCTTTATTCTTTTTTGCACAAAGACCTTTGGCTTTTCAGGGTCTTTGCAGTTCTACACAGTTTTCAGGATTTTTTTATGTGAAAATTATCACTCATATTTTGATAGGGATTGCATTAAATCTGTAGATTACTTGAACGTTATCAGTTCTTCCAATCCATGAATATAGGATATATGGGATGGGAAATTTTTCCATTTATTTGTCATCTTCAATTTCTTTCATCAGTGTTTTATAGTTTTCAGTCTAAAGATCACCTATCTCCTTAAATTATCCTTAAATATTTTTGTAGCTATTACAAATGGAATTTTCTTTTTCAGATAGCTCACAATTAGTGTACATAAACATTGCTGATTTTACTTTGCTGAAAGCATTCCTACATTTTAATAGGGTATTGTGTGTGTGTATGTGTGTGTCTGTGTGAATTCATTGTGGTTTACTACATAGAAGATCATAAAGCAAATTCAAATTCTATTTTTTCTTCTTAAGAAATGTCTTTTTATTTTTGTTTCTTCATAATAGGTTGAGAAGAAGCATTTCAAATTTCATTAAAATCCCTGTCAGGTTCTCTTTAGGTTTTCATTGAATATATAGATTATTTTAATGAGAACCACTATCACCTATATTGAAACTATTAATGAACATGATATTTCTTTTTCATATAGGTCATCTTTAATGTCTTTCAAATAATAATAAAGTTTAATAATTTTCTCCATAAAAATCATGAGGCTCTTAGTTCATACTTAATCTTAGGGTTCTTTTCTATTTGATGCTGCTACTGATTTTATATATATATATATATATATATATATATATATATATATAAATCCATTTTCTATTGTTGCTGCTGTACAGAAATGCAATTTAATTTTTATATGGAACTTAAAAACCTGCAGACTTCTCATTAATTCTAAATATTTGCCTGTATATTATGTTAGGTTTTCTACATAGGCAGCCATAATAATATCTGAAAATAATGACATCTATTTTTTTTTCCAGAACATATTGTTAATTATATCTTTTGTTTTTTTCTTTTTTGCTATGTTGGCAAGGACACCTAGTACATTTTGAAACAGAAGTGGTGATAGCAGGAGATATTGTCTTGTGGCTTGCTATTAAAAGGAATGCTTCTTATGTTTTATAATATTAAGATTTTGCTGTAGAATTTATAGATGTCTTTTATCAGAAGAAAATGTCTTTCTTCCAGTAATTTCATGAAGTTTTTTTCTATTTATTCATGAACTAGTGTTGAATTCTGTTGAACGCTGTTTAAGTAACTATTGAGATGATAATTTGGTTTTTTTCCTTTAATCTGTTTATATGATGAATTCTATTATAGCTTAAAATTCTAAAACTAGCTCTGAATTTTCAAGATAAAACCAACATTGAGATGATACATATTGATTTTCAAATTTATTCCTAGATTTGGTAGTGAATATTTTGTATAGGAATTTTATATTAATTTTCACATGTGATACTGTCCTATAATTTTCTTCTTCTTTTTTAATGCTATTCATGTATGTTTAGGTATTAATGTCCAATTTGGTTTGAAATAATTTTCTATTTGAAATAATCTTTCTATTCTCAGTGATTAAGACAACCTTGATATCACCCTCAGTTTGCCCATACTTTACACAGATTTATTCCTAACTCTGGATCCCTTACCTCCTTGAAAGCAGTTACTTTGGAAAACTTGCAGCTGTAAATTCTTTGTCCTTTTGAAATATAAATCCTCTATGAGTCACGAATTTGTTTCTAAAGGACCCAGGAACAATTTCTTTGATATAAATACTAATCTCATACTGATATTTCTTCTGTCATCAATTTTCAACATTGCTATTTAACTTAATGCAAACTCCCCAGTTCCATAAGAGCATATACCATTTCCATCCTCCCAAAATACTTATGTCAATTTGGGAGGAGGTAGGAATTTTTATAACTCATATTGAATAGAGCCAAACAGCAAGTTACCTATCAGCTCCTCTAGTTTTCCTCTTTTGGGTCAGACCTCCTGAAGTCCTCTGTCCTCTGGTTCTCATTTAGTCTGGCTGCTGTCTAAGCATAAAGCATAGATGACATCTGGCTCTTCCATTCTCCCTTACTTTGGGGATTCTCTTCCCCTCTTTTTTCCATTGTAAACTCTGGTTTTTGAGTTTTATAATTTTCTTTTTTTTTTCCTGTGTTATGAGCCAGGCTTTTTAAGCAATGACCAAACAAACTTCATTTTACCCTGAGACTCCATGTCATATAAGAAATGCTTCTCCCATGGGAACAGTCCGCCTCTGTACCTATCAATAGTTGCTTAGCCTAGCATGTTTGGCAATACAAAATGGCAATTCTTATACAATGTAAAATTATTCTTTCTTTGGTTCCCATTTTTCTTGGGCAATGTACCCTGTCAGAGATTGATTGCCTGGATGTTAATAACTATTCTCTAACTTGTACTCAACTAGGGTCATTTTGACCCAAGTCCCTTCTGCTTGCTTGCTGCTATGGCAACCTGAAAAGTCCCATGGGAAAATACCAATGTACCCATTGCATTGTTTCCCAAACTGTTCAATTCAGCTTCTGTACCTCTGCTTGCTTGCAGCTGTGTCAACCCATAACACTCAGGCTCCAGGCTGTTCCTTGCAGAGACAGTTAAGGGTCCTGTGGGGAGCAGTCACCAGCAGGCTAAATAGACTCTCCAATTCAGACGAAATGGACTTGGTATGTTTTTTGAGAGGTCTGTCCCATAACACCTGAAGCTGCTTCTTTTTTGTTCTTCTTTTAAATTTTTAAGCATCTTGTCTAAAATTCAGGGGGATTATAACATTGGTTCTTCACAAGTCAGAAAATGCTTTATTGAATCTTACGTTTGGTTGATAGACAAAATTATATAATCAAAGAATTCTGAGTTGGAAATAATTTTTGCTCAAAAATTTAAGGGCAATGTGAATCTTAATTCTTTTCCTTTATTACCTGTTTCTATTCCTTCTGCTGCAATGTTTTAGGGTCTTGTTAAGAAAAACTTGAAATTTCACCTTGAAATTTCAAGATGATGTATCTTAATGGAGATTTTATTGTTTTGTTTGTTTTATTTATGATGCTAGACACTTAGAGGATCCTGTCAATGTACAAACTCAAGTCCCTTAATTTTAAGAGATATTCTGATTGGTTCATCTCATAATTCTCTGCATTTTCTCCTTCAGGAAATACTTTTTTTTTCAGTTGGTTCTTAAATATCCAGGAATAATCCTGTAATTTTTTTGTTCTCTCTCTCTCCTTTTGCTATTGCTCAACTCTTTATATATTTGGTCTGATTTCCTGGAAGTTTACTCAATGCATTATCTAAATCATTTATTATAGCATATATTTTAATTCTTGAGATCTATTACTTTTGCTTTAATTTTCCATTTGTTTTCAACATTCCGTTTTTGTTTTATGGATATATCATCTCTTATCTTATTTCTCTTGATATTCATTGTAGTTCTTTTGTTTTAAAGTTTTCTATAATATTGGTACCATTTCCTTCTTCCCCACTATACTTAATTTGCTAATTATTCTATGCCAATGGTTTCCTTATATGACTTCTCATTTTTTCCACTCTTCTCCATCTAAGAATGAGATCCAAGCACTGAAATTTTGATTAGAAGGTCTGGGTGCATGACTAAAATTTTTGTCAGAGAAATTTAAAGGAGGTGATTACGCAGAGTCTTTGGCATTTCATTGAGGAACCCAAAATGTCAGAATCTTTAAGCCAGATCTCTTAAGTAATTATATTTTTTAAAGATAATAATTCTATTTTATAGATCTGCTTATGGATGAAGAAAGAGCTGGAGGTAGACACATCACTTAGGGAAAAAATTATTTAAAAGATCAGAAATCAATAGATTATTGAACCTGGAATGCCCCTCATAAGTTCATTTTGAAAACATGGTCCCTAGCGCAGCAAGGTTCAGAGGTGAGGCATTTGGGAAGTGTTTGGATTAATATGTGAGCTGTAACCTTGTGCACTACTGGGTGGTATGGTAAGTAGGTAAGGAATGATTTGAGGAAATAGGTCCACTGGGGTGTGTCTTTGGGGACTCTATCTTATCCCTGGCTCCTCCCTCTCTCCCTCCCCGCCCCCCCCC
>NW_025999977.1:21114193-21174381 GCF_001458135.2 Marmota marmota marmota | reverse complement strand
CCCCGCCCCCCCCCCCCTCATTCCTTCCTGGCTTCCTTGAGCTGAGCAGCTTTCCGCTAAAATGTCCTTCCACCATGATATTCTCCCTCACCTCGGAGCAATGGAGTTGGCCAACCACGAACTGAATCTTTGAAACCATGATCCCTAAACGAACCTTTTTGTTCTTGTTGGGTATTTTGATCAAAGTGGCAAAAAGTTGCCTGGTACTAGTGTAGTCATAAAGCAACTTGAGGGACATGTTTTGAATTTCTTGGCAAATCTCCTCACCTGGAACTTGTACTTCCATTTATCAAATTCTGTACTGCATTGTTTTCTAGTGGCTACTTTTACCTCCTCTCCTAAACCCTGAGTTTGTTGCAATCCAAACCCTTCCCGTGAGTATCATAATGAGGCTCTCCTGAAGTAGGATTTTAGAAGTACTCCAGGCCTATTCCTATTGAGGGGTTCTCCTCTGGTCTTGAGTCCCCGCTTTTTTGACTCACCGTCTAAGGATGTGCATCTACTTTCTAAAGTGATTCTCCACCTTGCCCATCAGAAACAGGCAAGGCGCTGGCACCAATCTCAGTTCCCGAAAAGTCCAGACAATAGAATTCATATTTGGAGGCATTTTCCTGGGGCTCCTTTCTCACCTCTTAAGGTAATTGTTAGGCAGTCTTTTCTATCTCCCATGGTGGGAAATACTAGGAGGAGATTTTTATTGAAAATACAATTTCTTTTTGGCATTTCAAATTTCTTACGCATCCTGGAGGTAATAAGCATGGGGGGATTTCATTTGCAAATCTCACCAAGGAGCTGCCCCACGCATTAGCTCATTAGCCCTCCCATTGTTCCTCTTCCCTTGAGACAGGTATTTCAGACTGGGCCTAAATTGATAATTTCCTCCTTTAACTCATCCCAACTTTAACTCTACTCATAACTAGAACCAAGGGATTATGAAATTAGAATAAATATAGATGACGAAAATTAGCATTTACTGATATCTACTCTGTGCCAGGTACTATATTAGGTACTTTATATTCATTGTAAATGGAGTAATTTTCAAATAATCCTAAACAGGTATTATGTTCTAATTTTACTTATGAGGAACAGGAGGCTTGAAAAAAAAAGGGTCTTATAGCTAGTAAGCTCTAGTTTAAATATTAAAAAAATGTTTCTGCCACTTTAAATCCCAAGCTGCATCCTTTAGGTAACTTCACTTCAAGGTCAACATACAGGTAACCTCTTAAGGTCTGACTAATTTATATGATCTACTCATGACTTCTTTGGGAGAGCTCTATTCTCTATAAATGAAATAAACCCGAATTTCCTTCCCTGAACAGATAGAGAAGTTATAATTCAATTTCTAAAGACTACCAGAGCCCTAGGAAAATCTCTCAAAAATACACACACACAAGCACATGCTCATGTATCATATTATACTAAAAATAATCACATTACAATGGATTGGAATGGACCTACTATCAGTTCTGATGGCCACAAACTAAGGCAGGCAGCAGATTTGGCTATGACCAAAGGAATATATCTTATTGTGATTATTTTTTGTTTAATAATAAGTATATAGATTAGACCCATGTTCTCTGTGTGGTTTCAGTCATGAAAGATTTGATAAAGTAGTTAACCTTCAGGTTTTTATATGAATTTCAATGAGTTGGAAGATGACACAAACACACAAAAAAGACTCATAAAAGGAATGAGTGTTTTTTATGAATATTGTCAAATTAATATATACCAATGCTATTTTTTAGGGCTTTGATTGAATAACATGATAACCTATTTTTGTAAATGAATAGATAAAAGGTACTTATACATATTGTTTATTAATAGAAATGATTCTTATAATAACCTGGATGATTTTATTAGTAAACCTATTCCTCAGTCTCTGGAAAGGCCAAAGAACACAATTATTATTAAATAAACATCTTTTTAAAAAATTCAAATATCTTTCCCAATACCCTGTACTTCTTTGGCTATGAAAATTCACATTTGTGAAATCTTAGAAGGATCCAATGAAAGACAATCAATTGGGCCCTCTTCTCCTATAAACTATTTCCTCAGAGATGTATGAATTAAGAATGAGAAATCAAATTGATTATTTGTTTTGTTTAAATTTTTAGGTGGAAGCCTAAAAATCATATACATGATCTTCTGGACACCTTTTCTTTAATTAGGCAGTGAATTCAAACAGTCTACATTATAATATGCCACCTAAAAATTGCAGATTGAGTTCACCTTGTTTATCTATGAAAGAAAACATAGACACATGCACACACATACACATACAGAACACAAAGACACAAACACGCCTGAGGTTTAAGTCAGTTGAATACTTATAATGGTAGACTCAAAAATGAAGAATATATTTTAGCATGATTTTTCATCAGATACAGGTTACAGCTGTAAGCATTATGGACGTTTAACTGGTCAATTTAGTAAGAACAACCATTCTACAATGGTCTTTTGTTTACTTTTTAAAAATTTCAAATATTTAAAAAATTATATCATTAGTGCTCTTGCATTTAATTACTTCATCTTAAAATCTTAAGACAATATCCTTTTGGTCAAAAGCAAAATTAATTTCAGTAATAAATATACATTGTATATATTCATATATTTATGACTATATACATACTCATGTTCAATTTAATCTTTATGAAAATATACCAAATTGCAAGATATTGCTGACTTTGGCCACTAAGATGTATTACGTTTATGTCCTACTTTACATCTTCAATCAGTCTTTCCCATCTGTCAAAAATTTTGTAGGTACTGAAAGATAAAGACTCTGTTGCTATGGTAATTATTCCATTACCTAGGTGACAGTGTTCAAATGATGTCATTGTTAAAAGTGATCTAACTCTTGAAACATTTTTAGTTTTAGTTATGGATGGGCACAGAGAAAACTGATCAGTGATACAAAATCACGAGGGCCATAAGAATGTCATTTTCTTTAACACTGTGCTCACAAATGCGAATTAAAAGGTGAATGCTAAAATGAATTTCTGCAATTATCTCTGCTTTTAGTTGGGTCAATACCCTCATCAGCATTTCATGAAGCTAAAAGAAGGAAAAGAAAGATTGTGTGTATAGAGAAGAATAATGATAGCAATGTGTTGTAATGGAAGAATGGTGGAAATGGCATCCCATTTAAAAATTATTTTCCTTTTAGTATCTCTTAGCTGAATCTCATGCTTAATAGTTATCAAATTAAAAAAAAGACAATGTGCATTTTCATTTTTGTACCATGATATACTACGCAAACAAAGAGATATGGAAAGGGATATAGAAGGGGAGAGAGAAACAGGAAATTAGGTGGAGAAAACAGCAGAAAAGATCAGAAACCAGATTGCAGGTCACTGTTCAGAATATGATGAAAGAGGAATCAGAGAGGAGAAAGGAGATAGTAAGAAGAACAGATGAGTTTCTAAAGTTTTTCAGACTTCAATAGGACTTGTCAGGAGGTGCCTGCCCTGTGGCCAGTGCTGTTTCTGTCTCATCTAAAGGACTTTTAGATGTTGTCAGAGACATATAACATGCTCCCTCCAAGCTTACCAACAGATGAGATTGTATGGAACGTGTTTCTGATCTGCTGCTTTGGGAAACTGTCCTTTGAGCTAAGAAGATTCTGTAGCCAAACATGTTCTAGGGTCCTCAGATGATTACTACCCACCAAAGAAAAGCCATGCCAACATCTTTAGGAAGGTGGGCACCATTTCTGCACATGTCCTCTTTCTCTGTCTTCCTCTTCTTCTATATATTAGCTTACATTCTTCTCTCATGCAATAAGGATTGAATTATGAAGTTTGAAGGGAATGGAGATATCTTGGTAATATATTGTACAGGTGAGGCAAACGGCTCAGAGAGATTCCTTGTCATGTGGAATAATAACACTAGTTAATAACACTGCGTTGGATACTTGACATTTGCTAAGAGAGGAGATCTTAAGTGTTGTCAACGCACACACACACACACACACACACACACACGGTAATTATGTGAGTTGTGAGGTGATGTTAATTAACTTGATTGTGGTAAACACTTCACAAATGTATGTGCATATCAAATCATCATGTGTATACCTTAAATAGTCAACTTTTATTTGTCAATTATACCCCAGTGAAGCTGAGGGAAAATAAACTTTCAGACTTGGAAAACAAATGTATACCATTTAGTGGCCTAATACCAATTCAAGGCCTGAATCCTTCTAGGCTCTCACTCTGACCCTGCATCATGGAGCAATTCATTACAACTAGGGGCAGATCAGTCCATTTTGGCCAAGTTGATATAATCCACTTAGTGAAACACAGTTATATGAAGTCATGAGATTTTACTGTGTTATTCACCCATGTTATTTGAATTTTATAAGAGGAACATGCAAAGAGCATAGTTTTCCCCAAAAGCTCAAATAGCAGAATTCCAGGCACCATGGAACTTAGGGTACTGGTGGGAGAATGGGCTTGGGAAGACAACCTTGTCCTGGAGCACCCAGGAATCACACGATGGTGGGTCACTACTCTATATCTAAGATTTGTTTGGGCAAGGATGTGCTTATATATGTATGCATATTCATTTTCAGGCAACAGTACAAATCAGGCAGAATAGCAATGGATAAGCCACATGGTCAACCCAGAAATCAACAGCTGCCATGGCATTACCTCACTGTGAAAACTGGTGATTGTGGGTTTTAGGCAACTCCTCAAACTAATGTAGAAGCCATTCCCTGATTAATAATTAGTCTCTACTCAACTAACAGCTCCATGCATCTTGTTCTTGGTATGTAGTTCATGAGGTGACATTGCACTTAGGAGATAGTTTTTACAAGAAAATGTAGTATGTGAATAATCTTACTTTATAATGCCTGTTGGTTTCCCATTCTAGCAGGTTTCTTTCTTTCCTCCTGGCATGGGGGGGACCACACCAAAGACTGGAATCTGAATATCTAAAACCCCAAAATAATGTGTCAAATTGAACCACCAACATCATAAATCAAGCTCATTAACAGCATCTGATAAGGTTTATCTGCTTCACATCACCAGGGAGGCACTTGCTAGCAGGGCCTTTGAGGATAGAATTTTCTGTAGATACCATCATTAGAACTCAGTAAAATAGCCAGCCGCAGAACAGCTTGCAGCAGTTGCTTCTGTATCATAATTACAGAAATGATTACAGTAGCAAATATTAAAAACAGTGCAGTTATGCATAATTTCTACAACACGCAATCTAATTTACCAGCAGTAAAAACAGTAATAAAAGCATTGCCCAGTGATGGGACAAAGCAATTTTCAGTCAAGATGCCTAAAAATAATGTAAGTTTCCTTGCAGCTGGATTCATTGTTAACATGGTTTGCTTAGCCTCCTGCTTGAGGGAGCTTAATCAGGACCTGGGTGATAACCAAGTTAGCTAACACGTGATTCTAATGGACTTTTCAGAGAAAATAATATGACTTTTGGATACTGTGAAAAGCTACAGTTTTGGTAAATGCCATCCACAGAGGATAATAAAGTCTCAGAAGGAAGGCACCATTTGCTTCAGCCAGAGAACAAAATTATCTATTTAAAGTCAACACAGTCTAATTCCTTTGAACCTCCATTTCCCATTCTGGCACTTTATAGTCCTCGTCATTCACCTGTCTTCGCTTTCCTGTCTACTAATGTGTATCTATTCCCAGCCTCCCCTATTATAGTTTAAGCTCTTGGATGGAGGAGCCTATAAACTGATTCCTGTCTCTAATCTCTCTCTCTCCAGAGTTTGGCACCTTGCTAAGCACAAAGTAAGTATTATACATGTTTGTCAAAGTAAATTGATGAACCTGAGAAGTTATACAACATAAATTAAACATGACTCAGAAATGTCAGAAGAAAGAAAACAATATGCAGTATCCGAGCTCAGATGAGATTGGGTTTATTTATTTAAAGTAATTTTCAACTCCAGCTACTCGTGGAATCATTTGTATGGCTTTAAGAAAAATCTGGTTGTCAGATGCTACCCCGGACCATTTAAATCAGAACTTATGAGAATAGGGCACAGGGCATAGGATTTTTTTTAATTTTCAGAAGAGCCAGGGCTGAGAGTCAGTCACTGACTTATAGGACATCAAGGAACACACTGAAAGTATAATCAGGGGAAATAACTGATAGACGGGAATGAAGAAATAACTTCCTTTGCTGTATCTTTAGCCATGTGCTTCATTCTGTGAAACTTATTCTATTCCACTATGAAATAAAGGAGATTGATTATGTATACGGTAGTTCCTGAACTTTTTTTTTCATTAAAAATTACATGAGTAATAGAAATACCAACACCAAAAAACATTAGTCCAATGACCAACTGCAGGTTTACTCAGTTTCAGTTCCCAATGGTGGAAACCAGGATTTTACATTAAAAAAAAATCCTCAAGCTATGAACCTATTTTTTTTGACAAGCATGACAAGACAGGATGACTTCTGTGATCTGTTCTAATAATACAATATAAGCAATAAAAACCAAAATATTTTCAAAAACCAAGGTAGTCCAGATATTGATAGCTAAATACCAATCTCCAATCAAAGGAACCAGGATTCCTTGGAGGAACATTAATTTGGGAGTTGGGGAAGGGATTATATAGAATGAACTTGGAGCAGCTCATTGGGCCAAAAGTTAAGGAAATGTTTTCAAATAAATAAACGATGTGGGGATGCCAAAGAGAACAAAAGGCAATTTGAGGAAGTTCCTAACAAGCCACACGTGGATCAACTTGAACAATAAAAGAAATAAAAGTACTGGATGATAATTCAGAGTATAAAGTAAAATAAATATAGATTGAGTTCTTGTCTCCCTCCCAGAATTCATATGTGGAAACCTCATCCTCAGTGTCATGGTATTAGAGGTGAAGACCTGGCAAAGTGACCAGGTCATGAGGGTGGAGCCTTCATGAAAGAGATTAGTGCCCCCGGTGAACTTTATTCTCCTGCACCATATGAGGACACAGCATTGGCCATCTGTGAACCAAAAGTGGGCTCTCAGTTGGCACCAAATCTGTCTGCACCATGTTCTTAGATCCTCAGCCTCCATAATTGTGAGAAAAAAAGAAGGTCCTCCAGTTTATGGTATTTTGTTTTGGCAGTCTGAATGAGATAATATTCAGTAGTCCATAATAATATAAATGTTTAAATAATTTTTAAAAATGGGGGAGAAAGGACAAATCTCCCTTATAGAAAATTCCAAATAATTTATGCAGGTATTTCCTCCTCTAGGAGGTAGAGCATAACTTCCACTATATGGGGTATCACTTTGTGACTTTTTCCAAATAACATAGAGCAGAAAGAAAAACATGATTCTTTTACAGTGGAGAATTGTGGCAAATATCACCTTAATAAAATAACTACAGTTAATATTACCAGAGATAAGTCATATTGCCATATGATCCCTGGTAAGTAACAGGGTACTTCATTTCTGTGGCCTTCCTCCCCAAAACTCATAACTCTAGTCTGATTTATGACAGGAATGTCAGAAGAAACCAAATACAGGAACATTCTAGAAAATACCTGGCCATGCCTCAAAATGGTCAAGGTCAAGAAAAATAGTAAAGACTGAGCAGTTGTCACAAAGGAGAGGAGAAACAGGATTAGATTATAAGCAGTGTAATTTTTCTGTTCCTGATTGTATCCAGGAGCATAAAAAGGACATTTGTGGGGGAAACTGGTAAAGACTGAAGAAAGTTTGAAGCTTAATGATAAACCTCCAGTGTTAATTTCTTCATTCCACAAACATGTCATGGCTTATGTAAGATATTAACCTTAGGGAAACTGCATGAGGGATATAGGGAAATCTGTGCTATTTTGGTAAATGTTCTGTAAGTCTAAAAATATTCAAAAGTATAAAGTTTATTTAAAATTATACACAAATAAATAGAGCAGCACAGACCTACCAAGAAAATGTGATGAGTATATATATTTACTACCTCTGAATTAACAATATTTAAACTATTTTGAGACATGAAGCCTTCTCACTGACTCCTTATTAGCTGAGCAATAATTAAATATATATTCTTTATATTCATATATTCATATTTAGCAAATTACAGGTTCAACCTTTTTTTTAATAACTTACATTTCTTATTAAATCAGTCTGAACTTAAGTGATTGAATTAGCAAGTGTACATAGTACTTGATATAGCACCAGAGCGGCTTCTGCGCCTTTCTGCAAACTTTCTCATTTAAAAAACAAACCCATGTCAGGTGCGTCTAATTAAAGGCCCCAGAGGAATGTCAGTGCTGAGTGAACCCACCGTATGGCTGCAAGGTGTTGTCAATGCTTCATAATTGATTTACACAATACACATTTCTTGAGGCCTAAATCCTATCTGAAAACAAAACTATTCCCACGCTTGCTAGTGAATATTTAGCATCCTTTTGTTATTTCAGTTTATAAAGATAAAACTTCTCCAAATAAAAAGGAAATCTCTTAGCTAAAGTTTTGATGTTAAAATAAATTCAAAGTAGACATTTCAGTTACTGATTTTTGCTGGCTTTACTTCCTGATTTTTTTTTTTTTCAAAAGCAGCCTTTCCCACTGTGATTTACACCCAATCTCAAGCTGGCTACTGGGTTGTCTGTCCCTGTTCTATTCAGAATCTTCTCTGTACATGCACTAAAGTCATTTCACTGTACTTAGATGATCAGTCTGACTTTGTCACCTCTCTTGGTATAAACCTCTCATGGCTACCTACTGTATGTTATGTGCAAGCCTCTCAGCATGGCACCCAAATTCATGATATGGACCCCAATGGCCCTGTAGAAACTGTGATGAGGAAATGCCAATCATTTTCACCATAATCAGTTATGCTCCAATATGCCCACAGAACTTACTTCCTATGCACACTACCTGGCCATATGCATTAGTGTCTTCCCTCTTGCAGTTCCCTTTGCTTTTTCCCCTTCTCAACTGCTAAATCCCTAATTATATTTCAATGCTCATTTGAAGTGTCTCTCTTCCATGAAGTTGTCCTGAACAGTGGTTCCCTAGTGGTCCTCCTTCCACTGCAAACAAGCATTGCCTCATTTTTTGGCTTCTACATCATCCGTGGCTACCCCACTATTAACACTACTTTATCATGTATCCTACTGCCTTTTAACCTCCAATGAACAAGTGTCTTTCTTTCCACTGGACAGTAAACACCTGCACATTCATTTTTGTATCTTCAGGAAAGAGAACAAGGCCTGGTAAACAGAAGAAACTCAAAACTTTACTGTGTTACTCCAAATAGAAATTCTTGCTCATTTAAATAATATTTTACCTTCAAGGGACACTCTAATTACCTAGATTCACAGTATATCTGCAGGCTAGATTTAAACAGTACCCCTCTTCGTATATTTCTCTCTACAATCAAAATGGTACAAATCTGAATCCCCTGATAATTTTCTTTAAGTGCCAATCTCATATTTTATTTTTCTATTGAATGTCTAACAGGCTTCTTAAATATAGTCTATTTTTAACATTCTTTCATTGTGCTTATTTAAGTGAGATCTTTACTCATCTATATTCTAGACTTTAAGCTAGAAATGGAGAATGCAAAACCAAGTGAAGGGGCTGGGGATGTGGCTCAAGCGGTAGCGCGCTCGCCTGGCATGTGTGCGGCCCGGGTTCGATCCTCAGCACCACATACAAACAAAGATGTTGTGTCCGCCGAAAACTAAAAAATAAATATTAAAAAAATTCTGTCTCTCTCTTTCTCTCTCACTCTCTCTTTAAAAACAAACAAACAAAAAAAAAAAACCAAGTGAAATACTTCCTTGACCTCAGGGAGCTCATAGTCTGATAACATCTCACACAGAGGAAGCCACATGTTCTGTGGTAGAGCCAAGCAACAGATGCTGTTGAAAGACAAGGCCGAACTCCTAAATCATGGCAAATGTCCATTCAAAGATGACACTGTAGTTTGGATTTAAAGGATGAATGGAAATGTCTTAGCTGAGGAAGGAGATGAAGGACATTGAAGGTGGAGAATTATCTGAGAAAGGATAGTAAGAAGAAGTGTTGGTGGCAGGAGGCAGCCGCTCAACATGTTGGGAGATCTTAAAGAAGGTGTTGTGTCAGGATGAAGGACACCCAAGAGCATGTGCAGGGATATTAGACCAGAGACATACTTCCAAGGCCCTTCTGACTAAATATGAGTATCTTAATTTTAGGTTAAAAGCAATCTAGAGAAGGCAGAAGAATTTTAATCATGCTTATATATTAGAAGTTTCTCTGCAGATGCTCACGAGGAGGATGAAGAGGAAGGTAATAAGGCAGAGAGAAGAAAGACAAGATATGTGGCAGTTACAACTGTACAGGCAAGAAGAGACCTGGGCATGGATAAAAGAAGTGGTAGGTGTTGAAAGCAGGGAACCAAAATAAATAATAACACTTGGAGAACTTTGTGACTGGAGGGTGAATATGTGGGAAGTGTGTAAGATGATTGTCAGGTTTTTGGCAAGAACAGTGTGTTGATGGTGATGCTATTTCAAAAGACAGGGAATATACAGGAGGATGAATGGATCTGAGGAAGAAGATGAACTAGGTTTTAAACATGACTGGATTAAACCCCTGTTGGCGTTCAAGTAGAACCTGTGGTTGAATACTTTCTAGCATTGGCCCCATAGAACCATTAAAAATAAAGCTCATCCAAGAGCTTGGCTTTAGAAATATCACCCAAAGTGAAAAGGAGCTAAGGATAGAGACCTGATGACCAAAATTTAAGGAAAGAGAAACAGTGACCCTAAATGGTAAATAGGAAGACACAAACAGAAGATTAGAGAAGATCAGGAAAGAGAGATAAGATGGTACCAAAAACACAGGGGAGCAAGTGTGAAGATGAAGAAGAGTGTTACCAGCAATGCTGGGGTCCAGAGAGAGGAGGAGCAAGCTGAGGTTGAAACTATTCTCCACTGACTTTGTATTTTTAAGTATTTTCTTGGTTTGTATAAAAAGCGTATAGGCATATTATTTAAAATTTGAAATTGGCTTTATTTTGCTAGGTACAATGGTTTTATGACTAAAAAAGGGATTGATTTCATTCTTAATTCTCTATCATCTGGCAGACTTAGTCGCTAAAAATGCTTATTATTCTCAGTGTCGCTATGCAAGAAACCACATGCCAATTTCAAATTCTAATTTCAAGGTATCCGGTATTAGAAAGGTCTCTGCAAGTGGCAAGCGGGGGGCCACGCTGCTCAAGACATTCTAACATTGGGGTATACCCTTCCTTTTTTGATATCCACTTTTCAGTCAGGCAAGTAGTTAGAAAATCTATATTCTAGACATTACTAACTGAATGGGTGCAAAAGGGAAATCACTTGCATTCTTAGGACATTTTTGTTAATGAGTCTAATTACGTAATTGGGCTGTCCTGATGTAGATGGATTGAAAAAAACCATGGTCTGGCAGACCTAAACCACACTTTTAAAAGTTGATTTGATACTGGATTTTCACCAGGTGCATACAGCTTTTTTGAGTTTGTCTCATTCTGGTGGGAATAATTTTTTGCCAGCTCTTTTGTACTGCCTACCCTCTAAATACTTCTTTCATCTTTGCTTTACTCTTCTCCCTACTCTGTGTGTTAGACATACTTCTTCCTCTGTACATTCAAACATATTTTACAAACTTCTATTACAGCATTTGTTGCATTTACTCTAATTACATGATGATGTGGACATCAAGGTATGGACTTCAATTACACTTAAATGTGTATCTCAAACATATAGCATAGTCACAACATAATCACACAAACTGAGATATAGCGAATGTATAGGATTTGTTCCAGTAAGGAGTCTGATATATCTAGTTGTCTTTTGATCAGCTGGAAGAGAGGTGCCTAGACCAGTTTGCTCCAAGCTATGAATGAAACTGAAGGTCTATGGATCTATCATTGTGTACAGAGTGGTAAGAGCGCATGTGGCTCACGATTCTATAAATGGTTTCCAAAGAAGCTTCATCGGGAAATTCTATTTAATTAAATGTCGAGGTGGGATCCCTGACAATGAGCTCCTGGAGGGCAGCCAGTCTATCCACTTTGAGGCAATGCATATTGAAGCATAACTCTTCTGGGTAGAATATCCAGGAAGATGGATGATAACAGAATACCTAAACAACTGCCAGCTGATAGGCTCAAAGGCAGCAGGAGGGATGCTTTATTAAGTGCCTGCTACAGCACAATCACAGACAGGACAGAACCACTGTGCACACAGAGAGCAATGGTAGGAAGCTGCCTTACCTAGGGAGAGTCTGAAAGGCACTAATACAATGCCCAAATCTCAAAATGAGATCTTTCAGGCTAAGCAAAGTCGACCTTGTCATGAATGTGGTATTTTGAGATCACTCATTTCCTGGTCAATTCTATGGGTCCTCAGCTGGAAATTCCATGTGCTGTTATTTTCTTTTCAGTTTTCAGCCAAGTGCAATATAAGATTTTTGAGGGAAGATCATGTGTTAGATTTTCAAATATATATTAGGATATATGTTGTTTTTCTGGGCAAGATAACAGTTGAAAAATATAGTTTGAAAATGGAGAATATTGGATCATTGGCAACATTTTGAAAGTGTTTGAAGATGTTAGTATTATCAAAATTTGCTAGATGGATACCTCTTGGTATCATAGTACTATGTACTGTTGTGCCCATTTCAAGCTGTTTAATAAATGTTCCTGGATGATGATATATTAATCTTTTTTTATAACCCATCATATAAATAGGTAATAAACTTTATCTACAGTGTTATTTTCAAATAAACAATGGGGTACTGAATGGATATGCACTGTGAGGTATAAAATGTAAAAGATATGAAAAATAAGAATTTATTAACTTCTAATTCTGGACGCTTTCACCAATTAAAATTTTTATTTGCCAATAAACTTCAATAATCTAACCTCATCTCTTTTCATAGATATTTTCAAGTATCTCAGGCACAGTTTGGCTTTAACTGGAATTTTAGTTCTAAGAAGCTAATTCCTTAGGTAATTGTAATCGCATATGGAAGGCTTAGCTTCCACATATCAGAGATTTTCTGGTTAATCAAAATCATTTACTCTTACTGTTAGAGAGAAATAGTAATAACAGTAAAGGAAATTCCTGTAAAAGTCTTTATAACATGAATCATCCTACCAATAGCATCATTACAGAAATAAACATTCAAATCATTTAATATAGCTTGGACACATACCATATGCAAAGGACTATAGATATAGAAAAATAAGGATATCAAGAGAATGCATGGTTTCAACATTTAGTAGGAAATATAAAGCTTGGCAGACACATAATCATGATATAAGACAGAATGAGATATTTTTGAGAGGAACTACAACTGTGTACTAAATAAACAGAGTATAATTAAGTTACAGTGATTATTTGAAGCAATGTAATTAGGAATTATGTAACCATTATTGGTTGAGTAATCTATTCCAAAGTTATAGGTAAGGTTCTCTGGTGGAATATAGAAAAATATAAGGCTAGTTTCTGTCAGATAGGAATATCATTTAAGACCTAGATTAATCAATAGAATCCATGTAAAGTAGTCTTGATACATTAGAGATGAAAAATATGGTGAACACATGCTCTATTTAGAAAGAAAACTTAATGACTACTACTTAGTCCAGATATTACTCCAATTTCCAGAGTATCCTGAACCTAGTTCCATATATAGGTAGTTTAAAGGGAAACAGTTAAAAAGAAAACCATTTAACACAGTAAGTAGCAAACACGTGGAACTTGGTAAGTTATGATTGGATATTAATTGAAAATGTTAAAAGGGACTTAATGCAATGCACTAGAGAAGCAGAGCATACAGAATGACAATAGAATGAGTGTCAGTTCAGGGATCATTGCTTATCATTATTTCCACATTTCCATGTATCTTAAAGGACACTTTGTGAAAGAAAGTACCACCTGGTGCTAACACACTTGCCCCATGGTTCTAAGGATCCATGGGAGTTCAGCATTAAAAATCACACAGGGAAGATTTTCTTTTATTATTTTCAAAGAATGATGACAATTCTCTCTCTTCCTATGAGCTCCTCAGTTGCAGATTAAAACCATTTCAGACCCGAGGAATAATAATTATCCTTTCTAATCTCTTGACAGGCCTTCCTGCAGCTAAAATGACTGGCAGAACTCACCTTCTGACTGCAAAGTAGGAGCTTCTCATACCTGTCTATACTCAAGCTGTGCTACATGACAACGCACGATCTTGAAGCAATCTGGAAAACACCTTGAACAAAGCAGGTGTTTTTCTATGTGATATGTAACACCCAGAGACTTTAAAATATCATTAAAGTAAGATGGATTTTTAAAGTGTGATCTCCTGATAATACATCTCAGAGACCTTTTAAGAACTTGCTAAAAATACTGGTTTCTAGGTTCCATCTAATTTCTATTTGATGGAGCAATTTTAAGGCAGAGTCCAAGAAACTGAAACTTATTCCCTTCATATGTGTAAGTTCAGAATCAACTTATCTAAGTTAGGGGATGTTGCATGGAAAAACTCATTAAAAATACAAATGATTGGACAATTCAAATAGTGTGATAACTAAGGATATCAGCAATTATATGCTAATAGCAAATGGTTGACGTTTCTTGAGTATCCACTACCTCACAACATTTTTCATACAGAGATTACCCCCTCACTAAACTGTAGATGAACCAAATGGAGAGGGGCTCCACAGGAGACTCAAGCTAATGAAATCACTATCAAGCTAAAGGAACATAATAGAGGGTCTCTATGAATAAATACGGTTAATTATTACACCAGAGCTTTATAGTCTGGAAATGAAAAGAAAATCTAGCAATATCCCAATACCACAAACTGCCTTCTGAGACAGCTAAAACTTGATGCCTGATCCATCTGTGTCCCTCAGTATCTTACTTTCCACATCCTCTGAAGCCAACATGTCCTAGAAGCATCGTGTAAATTCTACCCTGCTGGGATTTTGTAAAACGTCTATGGAGCATTGTATTATGAAACTTACAATGTTTATAAGCTGCTCTTGAAAAATAAAGAATTCCAAATTATTTCAAACTACTCAGGAATACATTTCCTTCAGAAGACTCTGAGAAACAAGAGATGGGAATTAGTAAACAACTCAATCTCAGTATGTTTCAGTAGAGCCACCCTAAGTAAATGTTTTCTAGGGAATGGGAATTTAATAAGTGCCTGCGCAGATCCACGTGCTCTTGAACTTAGGATCTAACAATGGGGGCACAGGGCCCTGGTAGAGTGCTTGCCTATCATGTGCGAGGCTCTAGGTTTGATCCCCAGTACTTCAAAACAAGCAAATAAAAATCGGGTTACTGATGCACACAGGTAATGAGGGATAAGGATCAAAGAGAATACATCCACCTTGAAGTCTGGAATAGAACTTGCATACATATATAGTTTTAGTTATTGTTGCTGCTTTTCAATAAGAAGTGGAATAAAAAGGAAAAGCAGCAACAACATGGGGTATGTGTAAGATTTTATAAAAAAAAAATAAAGGAAGTTGCAGAGGATAAGCATGCTGGAGAAAGCATCCTATTACTATAAATAAGAGAAAATTTTAGATTGCATATACTTTTTAAAAAAATATTTTTTTAGTTGTTGATGGACCTTTATTTAATTTACTTATATGAGAAGTAAATTACTTCTGTACTGAGAATCAAACCCAGTGCCTCACACATACTATGCAAGCACTCTACCACTGAGCCACAACTCCAGCCCCAAGATTACATATACTTCTATTATTAATAAACCATAGGAAACTATCCTGTCAAAAAATAAGACGTGAAATGGATTAAAATTGAGTTGTCAAAGGTACAAGTAAATAATATAGGGAAGCCAAAAGCACAAAAGAATGAAAATTCAGGATTGGTTATATTAAAAAGAAATTACTGCTGGATGTGGTGGCGCATGCCTGTAATTCCAATGACTCTGGAGGCTGAGGCATGAGGACTGTGAGTTCGAGGCCAGCCTCAGCAATTAAACAAGACCCTGTCTTAAAGTAAAAATAAAAAGGGCTGGAGATGTTGCTCAGTGGTTAAGTAGTGCCCTTAGAAAAGGAAGAAATAAATTACTTTATTAGAGAAAGTTAAATCAATTTAAAAAATTTGGTGAGTCTTTAATATAATATGGGGAAAAACCTTCAGAAACATACTAGTGGGATATAACACCTCAGATTTTGAGAAATAAATTACATGAAACATAAATAAGGGAATAGATTGATTCTAACTAACTATAGCATGAGGTCTTTTACTTTGAAGAGTTATCTTGACATGCCTTGGATTAGGGGTTAACAAACAAGGCCATCTGACTTGCCAACTTGCTTTTATAAATGGTTTTATGAAAACACAGATTCATCAGCTATTATTACAAGGAAAATTTGAGTAATTATGACCCAGGGCTTGTGAAGTACAGAGCCCAAACTATTTAATCTTTGGCTCTAAACAGAAAATGCTTGTTGAACTTTCCCCTAAGTAAGGGGACACAAAAACACGTTATCAAGACTATCAATAAATGGGATGAAATCAAACTAAAAGTTTTTTCTCAGCAAAAGAAACAATCTGTGAGGTGAACAAACAGCCCACATCCTGGGAGCAAATTTTTACCCCTCACACATCAGATAGAGCACTAATCTCTAGGATATATAAAGAACTCAAAAAGCTAAGCACCAAAAAAACAAATAATCTAATCAACAAATGGGCCAAGGATCTGAACAGACACTTCTCAGAAGAGGATATACAATCAATCAACAAATATATGAAAAAATGTTCATCATCTCTAGCAATTAGGGAAATTCAAATCAAAACTACTCTAAGATACCATTTTACTCGAGTCAGAATGGCAGCTATTATGAAGACAAACAACAATAAATGTTGGAGAGGATATGGGAAAAAAGGTACACTCATATATTGCTGGTGGGACTGCAAATTGGTGCAGCCAATCTGGAAAGCAGTATGGGGATTCCTTGGAAAACTGGGAATGGAACCACCATTTGACCCAGCTATCCTTCTCCTCAGTCTATACCCAAAGGACTTAAAAACAGCATACGACAGGGACACAGCCACATCAATGTTTATAGCAGCACAATTCACAATAGCTAAACTGTGAGCCAACTTAGTTGCCCTTCAGTGGATGAATGGATAAAAATAAATAAATATGGCATATATACACAATGGAATTTTACTTAGCATTAAAAGAGAATAAAATCATGGCATTTGCAGGTAAATGGATGGCATTGGAGAAGATAATGCTAAGTGAAGTCAGCCAATTCCAAAAAAACAAATGCGAAATGTTTCTCTGATATAAGGAGGCTGACTCATAGTGGGGTAGGGAGGGGGAGCATGGGAGGATTAGATAAATTCTAAATAGGGAAGAGGGGAGGGAGGAAAAGGGAGGGGGCAGGGGATTAGCAAGGGCAGTGGAATGTGATGGACATCATTATACAAAGTACATGTATGAAGATTTGAACTGGGTGTCAACATACTTTATATATAAACAGATATGAAAAGTTGTGGTATATATGTGTAATAAGAATTGTAATGCAAAAAAAGTACATGTATAAATGCATGAATTGGCATAAACAAACTCTATATACAAAGATATGAAAAACTGTACTCTATATTTGTAATAAGAACTATAATGCATTCCACTGTTGTGTATTTAAAATAATAAAATCAATAAAAAAAGAATAGATCCCTGACTTAGGATTTGAATATAGCATTCTCTGTCGCACACATGTCTTACAAAGGTATCTAAAATATTTGTTAGCCTTTTTTCTCACCAGATTCAGTCAACATAGTAAAGTTTAACTAGTGCAGTAGCTAAGCATGATATCCATCTAGTTTGTGACAAAGATTTTTTTGAAATTGATTACCACAGAGAATATAAGAGTTGGCGGCATTGCTCTGAGGGAGAACAATAAAAGTAAACTGCCATTTTTGCCACTTAAAAGCAAAGTACTTCAGGTAGATTTTTCTTTCATCCTCATTTGTATGGAGGAAAAAAAATACCACTTTCAGATGAATTGAGAAGGTTTAATTGGAGACACATTTTAATTACATTTATGATAACCTATTGTCATTCTGTAAGATCCATTTGGGAGTTTTGCACAAGACAGATGGGCATATTTCATGAAAATGTTTGAGGAACCACCACCATCTGTAAAGTTCTTCATGAGAATACTTCTAGAGATAGAAATAGTTTGGAGTAGACTATCCTGATAAGATGGATTACAATGTCAGCACAATGACAGAAAGGAAATCCCAGATCATTCCACTCCCCTTGGAGACACTGGTTCAACAATACATCGATCAATTCCCTTTGTCAGAAATCCTAAAACCAGTTAAGATGGTCCTGCACCACATACAAACATAAAACCAACCACAAAGATCCCATAAGAAAATGTGTGACATTTTCTCACCATGGTCCCTCCTCCTGCTAATGTGGCAACCTGTACACTCCCAACTCTTTGTTTATCCCCAGGGACTACTCAGCTCTTAGAACTCGAGAGAAGCTATGCTGCTTTATTATGGAGCAAAACTATACACTTTCCATCAGAACTTGGGATTTTTTTTTTCATATACAAATCATGAGAATTTCATTTGCTAATTTTCTAGGGTTTTGGGGGGGAGGTGGGGGATGCCAGCAATTGGACTCAGCGGCACTTGACAGCTGAGCCACATCCTTAGCCCTATTTTGTATTTTATTTAGATAAATGGTCTCACTGAATTTCTTAGCGCCCCACTGTTGTTGAGGCTGGCTTTGAACTCTCTATCCTCCTGCCTCAGCCTCTGGAGCCACTGGGATCACAGGCTTGTGCCACTGCACCCAGCTAATTTTCTAATTGTTAATTATCATTCCTAGAAAATGCCCAACTTGATCATAAATTATTATACTTCTCATTCCTTACTAATATGTTCAGAATTGTTTCATCTGTTCATGAATAAAATTGGTATTCTATTTTAATCACAAAAAGATCTTACCATATTTAGTAACAAAGTAATTCCACCTTTATTTTGAGAGTTGAGTAATATTCCCTCTTTAGCCATTCCCCAGAAGAAATTGTATAGACTTGAAGTTTTTGTTTTTCCTTCAATAATTAACCAAAATCTTCTGGGTATTCACCTTATGGCTTGACTTTCTTTTCCATCAGAACTTTTGACTAATTCAATCTTTTTCATAGTTACAGGTCTATGATTTCATTTCTTGAATCAGGATAGGAGTGGTGGTAATTTTTCTAAGAATTTGGTCATAATAGTTGAACTTGGAATTTACTATGTGATTTTTTGTGTGAAATGTTTTTATTACTCCTTAATATGTGCAACATCTAAATATTATATGTCTAATTTAACATTTATGTCTAAATATTATATCCTGATATTTGATCATCTCTCTCTTTCCTGTTTTCCTTAGTGAAGCTTACCAGAAGTATGTCAATATTATTAGTAATTTATAAGAAACAATTTGGACTTTTTTGATCTTCTCTATTATTTTTGGTTATATTCTATTTAATATGTGTATCTTATTTTTATTTAAATTTGTCTGCCTTTTTGAACTTATTTCAGATGGCTATGTCTGGATAGTTGAGAAAGAACAAATCCCCTGTTTTTTAATTTTACTTATTATAATGTTTGCAAATTTGCATAATGCAGATCATATCTATAAAAAGTAATGCTAACCTGATAAAAGAAAAAAAAAATCCAAACTCTATGGCCCTGTTTCAGGACTGCTGAAGAGTCATCAGCAAGGAAAGTGTTGTTGCAACCTTTTCTATGCAGACATATATTTCATGATGCTGATGTCTGAAATAACTTGGAAAGCAGACCTGCAATCACAGCTTACATAACTCTAATGGAATTGATTGTGAACCCTTAGAATATTGTGCTGTTTCTTTGTGTTGATTTTTTAAGTCCCACTTAAAAATTCTTCCCAACATAGACTGATGAGAACGGGTTACTATGAAGAGGCGGCATGAACAGTTAATAAGACTGTGGCCTCCACTCTTTTCCAGGCAGCTCCTAGGAAGAGATTTTAGCCAGATATTAAAGATGAGCACAGGGATAAAAATCAAATGTGGGTCTCTCAATCCACTAAAGGTACAGCACATTATCAGTATGGATTTAAGTAAAAAAATTAAAAAATATATTTTTGATGAAAATTTTGCTAATGATTACTTACCTAAGGAATTGACTAGAAAACTACTAATTTTTAAGAAAATCGTGTTTCCAAAGAAACATAAGCCAAAATGAAATATTGTAATTTATCTGAATTTAAAGTAAAATTCTGACTCCTAACCTTTATCCTCACAATGTACAATGCACAAACTGAAAAACCAGCCTCTACCTCAGAGCAAAGCCTGATGTCCAAGGAAGGGACATCACCTTTGTCCTTGGAAAGACCCACAGAGCACTCCTAGGCACATTCCCACCCTGCTAAGTTGTTTATCTACAAATAACAGGAGAGATCTGCTGCACCAGGTGTCCCTGACTCAGTCAGGCTAGGTAGAGACCCATAGCAACCCCCTAGAAGCCACCAATCAGCATGAGACAGGGAAATACCTGGGATGCCAGATGACCCTCCCAGTAGTTTATGGTGTTGGGAAACCATGTAGTTCAGCACGTACACCCCTCTTGGCTTAAACCAATCAGTTCAAATGAATACCCCTTTTGTACTGACCAATCACCCCTACCCAACTTGTTCCTGCCAGTGAATGTACTAATCATGTTTTAGAGTTGTTATTTGATTTTCCCGAGGTGTGTGATGATTTGCTAAGAGATGCTATGATGTATGTGGGGGTCCCTGCCTTCTCCAAAGAATGTATAAAACTGCTGCAAACCCTGGGCTCGGGGCCTCTCAGCATCACCAGTTGCTGTGTGTGCTCGCAGAGGACTGAGCTAGCTCGCAATAAACACCTCTTTGCTGTTTACATTGATCTTGGTCTCTGGTGGTCTTTTGGGGGTCTCCAATTTGAGCATAACAAAACTAATACAAACTATCCAGCCTCTAAGAAGAATATAACTTCTCATATTTTCATTTTGAAGGACAAGGACAAGGAAGGTCTCCCCAAGACAAAACTGGGGATCACAATGACAATTTCTGAGAGCATTAAAATGAGCTACAATAGAAAGGAACTAAAGAACTTATTTCAGTGACAAATCTAAGATTGTTCACTAGGCTTGTCCAGCGGGATTTGATAGTTGCTCTAGATCAGTGACTGCTGAATTTCTCCTACTTTCTTCCAAAAGGGAGTTTTCAATGCATTTTTGTTTTAGCATTGTATGTATGTGGAAGGGAAAAAACTCATTTTCTTTTGTGTTTTAATATGCCAAAAACGTTGAGCCACTTCAAGATAATTGTCTCCCTTACAATACTATCTCTCTCTACAAAGGAAACAATTCCAAACTTGCATCGAGTTCAAGGTCCATGTTTGGATAATATGCAGTTCTCTCCTGCAGATCTTCATGTGACTCCTCTTATTATGGTTTGATGTATGGCAGGAATAAATCTGAACGTTTAAGGAAGAGGTGAGTGGTGGACTGTGGTCAAGACTGACAGATGCCCCCTAAGGGGCATTCTATTCCATTCCATCTCCATTCTGTTCTTATATTGACAGACTTTAGTAAGACATATGGCGACACAGCTATCAGGATTATTTCTCGTCTCTTTTGCATTTGGATGGGCTGATACCCTGGCCAGTCAGTTATAAATTAAATAGTCATAACCTCTGGGTTTTGCCTTTCAAAGAAGTAGCATGTCTCTCATTTTCCCTTGGTTGGCTGAGTGTGAATGGCTTAGTAGGAGCTATAGAGAAGTTATCTAAGATTGGAAGATATACAATGAGGAGGCCCTTGGTCACTGAAACAGTAAAGTCACCATATCAGCCCAGAGAATTCATATTTGGACTACTTGTAAAAGAGAAAGGAATTTGTATTTTGACCTTTGTTGCAAGAAATCAATCTTACATCCTCACAAGTAAAATGGTAATGATAAAATTAAGATATTTGTGTGTCTGCAGCTAAAATGTTTTCCATTCTTTTCATACATTCAGAATCTTATTAATTAAACTGGAAAAAGCACTTGAAACTTGAAGATCAGCCCTTCCTTCTTTTGATTTAAAATAGATACAATGCCCCCCCAAATTACTCCTTATATTAAGTAACTGATCTGTCCCTGTATTGTTTCTTTCCCCAACATTTACAATTTCCCAGGACTATCAGAGGCTATGTTTCAATGATTGTTTTAGTTACTGTTTTTTGCTTTATCTCCCTGCATTTAGTGAAATCTCTACACTCCTTTTGGTACTGAATATGATAAATCACATCACATTCAAGCTATCTGAGAACTAAACCACTGGCATTTAAGATAATAAATTCCACAGCAAAGCCCTTTCCTCATCTACCACTAATCTTTTTGCCTTCCTCAGTCTATGACTAGTTGGAAATAACATTGCTTTGGTGTTGATATTGCAGAGGATATAGAAATTCATACTTCATGATGGTTGGTAAAAAATGAATTTTATCAGGAAAATGAGAAAAGTGTCTTTGAATAATGAACTTTAGATAGCTATAGAAAGATAATCTGTATGTTTAGCTGTGAGATGAATGCTTAGATTACTGAACTAAACCAGCGGAAGATTTTTTTTTCTTTTTGGATTTTACATTACATGTAGAATTTCAAAACCCTTGAAGTCTAATGGCCTTCCAAATGTACTTTATTACCCAATACTTTTTATGTGGTTTATTCTCTGCTTCCAAGAACATTTCTACTCTTTAGATACTTGGACAACCTGAATTGTAAGGTATGTAAATGTCATATATGAAGTCACTATTGGGACTTGGATTGAATTTTTGAACCCTTTCTCAAATCAGTTTACTTCAGTTTTCATTATATAGCATGTGCCTAAGAATTTTTAATACTGTATATAAAAGTTTATTTTGCATGATTCCCTGACTTCCATATCTTTCTTATTCTATTTTTAGATGCCCATGTTTAAGTCAGTCTGACGTTGTATTTCTGGTTCTGCATTGTACAGTTTATCACACTTGAAGTACATGGACATGGTGGGTCCAAGCCAGTGAAATTCATTGAACATATCAATGTGACATGAAAGGAGATTAGTTTTGCCACTGATGAGCCTAAATATGTCCTTTGCAGATGTGTCCTTTGTAGATGTTATATAATAATTTTAAGGGCTCTTTGTGTGTGATAAATTAAGTATGACCAATTAAAATAAGTTGTTCTAATTCCACTTAATAACTAAAACTTATTTTATAGTCAATTGTCTTACAATTAAGGTACCAATATTCTCTTTCCTAAGCATGCAGAAAGATATATTTGTTAACATTTTTTTTCTAGGATTTGGTATCTTAAAAAAGTGTCATAATAATGGTTGTTTTTATTCTTTCCTCAAATTAAATTTCTTTGTACTTTCAAAGAAAACAATTTATTTTTTTTTCCATTTCTTTTCCTTTAATACTTTAGGAAAGACATGTGCTCTCACCCATCAAACCACTAAAAGGAAAAAAATTGCCAATGGCTCAGTAGATTGATCAGTGTAGTATATCTTTTCAAATTTGTGTTATGTTGAAATACTTATAATAATAGTGATTGTTATTATACATATGTCTAAACAAACCCATATGATGAAGTCTCATGTCTATGTACCTATATATTACTTCTTCTTATCTCCCTTACTCCACAACTCTTGCTTAGTTTTTATTTCTGGCATTGCACCAATTTTCCAAAATTCAATCTATTCTTTTTTTTTTTTTTTTAAAATATTTATTTTTTAGTTTTCGGCGGACACAACATCTTTATTTGTATGTGGTGCTGAGGATCTAAACAGGGCCGCAAGCATGCCAGGCGAGCGCCCTACCGCTTGAGCCACATCCCCAGCCCTCAATCTATTCTTATTTGGTGAAGTTTCCTGATATTTATTAAGGTTCTTTCTGTGTTTTGCTTTTTTATGCTGAGGCTTTATTTAGACTATACACACTAAAAACATGTTGAGCATAATGTATGATAGAAATATAAAAATATCCTAAAATGATTTGACCCTCCCTTTTTCTCATCATACAAAAATAGCTAACAGCAGGTTATAACTCTTTCCCTCCCTTTCTCTTAGAAATTCCCTGCCCCTAGTTCCAAATGAAACGACAGCTCCTGTTCTGACATTCCAATTGTGCTTCCCGCTTCTGGTTTACCTCCATTTTCTAGGCTCCAAAGTGATTTCCAAAGTGATTTAGTTTCTTTCATTCCCTTTCTCTCTCTCCTTCCCTCCCTCCTTCTCTTTCTCTCTTCCTCTCTCTCTCCCCCTCCCTCCCTCCTTCCCTTCTTTTTATTTGGGGATCAGGCAGAGTCTCACCAAATTGCCCAGGCTGGCTTTAACTTTGGATTCTCCTACCTCAGGCTCCTGAATCACTGGGTTTAAGACTATGCCTGGCCACCGAAGTGATTTTTGAATGCAGATTTGATCATATTATTACCCTGCTTGAATCCATATCCTCTTCACTGTCCTCAGTACAGTACTCAAGGTCCTTCTCCACTGGAGCACACCCTGCCTGCTCAGCTCTCCCCTTGACATTCCTATCTGCTAGTTTTGCATTCTACAGTTGCTTCCAGTGGGTTTTTTCCCCCCCTTTAGGAAAGTCTTTTTGTGAGCCTATAAAGGAAATGAACAAACAATAGGGCTATTATTTTGATTCTAAAATTGATAAGGTGGTGGTGGTGGGGGGATGGGGTTGTGGCTCAGCTGTAGAGAGCTCGCCTAGCACGTGCAAGGCTCTGGGTTCAATCATCAGCACCACATAAAAATAAATAAATACAGTAATGGTTGACAACTACAAGTAAAAAATAAATATTTAAAAAACTTGATAAGGTACTGCTCTCTTCCAACTATCAATTGCCCATTAAGATGAAATTTAGTATATTTCTAATACCATAAACAGGATTGTAGCTGGATCATCTAGAGCAATTATTGAAAATAGAATAAAAATAAACAAAAATAAGTATTCCTATAGTGAAAGTTAGGCTCAGCATTTAAAAAAAAATCATTTAGGCTTAAAATTAAAAGAAAATACCCCATGGTAGATGCTATTGTTGAAGGAGACACATGCAACACACATACCTTATTGTTGCTTTGTTTTCCCAATTATTTCTGAAGTTATTTAAATGTGACTGCATTAGATGAGATAATTAACTTGGGGATACCTTATTTGGCATAAGTGCTTTATGTATAATATTAAGCAGAGCTGTTTTTCTGTTTCTCTAGAATTTGGCCTTAGCTGTGACTTTAAAAATACTAGGTTTTGACCAGGTATGGTGTCACATGCCTGTAATCCCAGCAGCTCAAGAGGCTGAGGCAGAAGATTGCAAGTTCAAAGCCAGCCTCAGCAACTTGGTGAGGTCTTGAGCAATTTAGTGAGGTCCTGAGCAACTTAGTGAGAGCCTGTCTCTAGATAAAAATAAAAAAGGCTGGAGATGAGCCACAGCCCTCTCATCTGTCTCAGCTGCATCTGTTAATTAAGGAGATAATGGATGAGGGGCAATGGGAAATAAAGAAAAGACAAGTAGACACACATAGAGAGAAAAAGATGGGATCAGGTGGGATACTGCTCTCTATTATATAGGTTTCATCAAAAGGTTATTTGTGGGAAAGTTTCAGCAAAGCAGGCAATTTGAAGGATACAGAACTGGTGAGACATTAGGGTCATCTTGTTTTGCTTAGAATCCTTTATCCCTGGGAGTTGGTGCTTGAACTCAAGGTCCTGACTGATAACTGCTGTGTGCCTTTGCAGGTAGCCTCTGAAGGCTGTTGTCACCACAGAAACTGGGTCATCTTGACCTGCACTTTTGCACAGACAGTTCCTAGCACAATGCAGCCATAAGAGAGTCAAAAAGACGGTGATTCAAACTACCACTCTCCACAGGCATGTGGCTCAGTGGTTAAACACACTTAGATTCAATCCCTGGTACCCAAAACCAAACAAAACCAAACAAACCAACAAACAGGTTTTCGGATAAAATTTAAGTAAGAAGCTGTCATATTGCATCATTCACCTCCATTTATCTAATTCTCAGTATAGTTTCACCCAGAAAAATGTACTCACTTGTCATTTCTGGAAGGCCAGTTCTTTTGTTTATACTTATGCTTTTTTTCAATAATTGATCTACATGATTCAGCCATAATCAAATTTGTGATACTGGAGCTGTCCTAAAATTCAGCACATTACATATTTCCCTTTATTTTCTTTTTAATAGATATTGATCAGAAGAAGAGAATGACATCTTATCAATTTTAGAATCAAAATACTAGCCCTATTAGTTGCTCATTTTCTTAACAAATCTTCCTATAAAGGCAAACTGAAACATCAGCTTTTAATTAATTGATCACTTCCTGCATATAAGGCAATAATAAAAGGGTGGAAAAAATGTTTTCATCAAGGCATGATGATGTAGGCCTAAAATCCCAGTGGCTCAGGAGGATGAAGCAGGAGTATCCAGAATTTAAATCAAGCCTCACCAACTTAGTGAAGACCTAAGAAACTTAGGAAGACTCCATCTCAAAATAAAAAGGGCTAGAGATGTGGCTCAGTAGTTAAGTTCCCCTGGGTTCAATCCTTTGTACCGAAAAAAAAAAAAAATTTTTTCAGCCAGCTACCAAGATCCATGTTGTTCTAAGAATAAAATTATACATGTGGAAAGAATAGTAAGCATCCTTATGAACAACATAGTTATCTTATACATGAACTAATGATAATAGCAGCAATAAAATAATGATGATTAACATTTATTGAATGTTTACTAAACTTACTTTAGCTAAAATCCCTGCTGAAGTCTTCTATGCACTATGTCACCAAATTCTCACAGCAATGATGTAAGGCAAGAACTACTATTAAGACCATTCTACAGACTGAGAATTCAAGAGGCTATAAAACACACTTAGCTTTATGCAACTTGTAAGGTGTAGAAATGAAACTGGTTTTCTGAGTCCATAACTTTATAATACTCTAAAATGAGGCAGTTACTTATGTATGGGGTATCACTAAGACAGTAGAGTTAAATAATTAATAGCATCATATATATAAAAAACAATTTAAAAATATTTTCTTTTATGTGTTGGGGAGCAATTAAGATACAACTTCTCCATGTTTTCAGCTTAGAGAAAGAGGTAGATTTCTCCTGGGATTAGAGTTCACCTTTTGTTAAAATTGGCACTCAAGCAGTCTTATTTCTACAATGTTTTGAAGTCTTGATTTATTTAGCTTTATACCACATAAACATTGATAAATCTAGTGTGTCATATACTTGATATTACAAGTTTTAGAAATCCATTGTAGATAACAGGATTAAAAAAAAACACAGCTTCTAAACATTGCAGAAGTTACCATAGTATATATTTCAAGACCCTATTCAGAAACAGCACCAGCATACATCATCCTATTACCAATTGAGTCCATAGCAAATATGGAAACAGGTGCATGCATAAAAATCTACTTTGATAATTGAAATCTGTTTTAAATAAACAACAAACAATATATCTTAAGTTGTCATTACTGTGGTATTCAAATGAAAGGAGGTTCATGAATGATTATGCAAATTTCAAGGAACACATTCAAAATGCAGTTTAACAGCAGTATGCAAAACATGAAAAGATGTCTATTTCTTGCTTTTGTAGCTGAGTTAATCTACTTGTATTTCAGAAATCTAATATTTAAGGAGGAAGAAGCTGATAATTTAGTTGTCATTGGCACAGATATAACTATGGGAAATTCCTATAAATATTTTTAGTCAATTACTCCTGGCTAGGAAGTCTGAAAATTCATGATACAAACAGAATAATTCATAGAAAAAAAAAGACAAAGAGAATAGATTTTCAAACCATGAAACAGGATATAAATGAAAGGGATTTTAAAAAGGAACACAAGATTCATTCATTCATTATTCATCAATTCAATGTGTTTTAATCAATCACTTTCTATTTGCTGTGTAAGATATATCTATGGATATGGCCTCTGAAAGGTACAGAATTTTTAACACTATTAGCCCAATTCATTATTTAACTGCAATTATGATAAGTGCTGAAAGGAGACATTATGGTGGACTATGAGTGCAGTTAGAAAGCTTAAATTAGGAAGAGGCAAGAGAAGAGGAGGAAAGGCAGGTACATTAAAGATCCTTTAGGGAAGGATATTCAGGGTGAGATCTGAATAAACTTGGTCAACCAACTAGGAGAAAGAGGCTGAAAGTCAGATACTGTAGCGATGTGAAGCACCATGGTATACTGAACTGTCATGGATGTGACATGGGATGTAATCAGAATGATGACGATGACCTCTATCTGGCATCTGGATAGTATTATTTACACATGGTAGCAATGCCCATGTGAAAGCTTGCATATTTATTTACTTGCTTATTTCTTATAGAACACTCTGAGTAGGATTTAGTATTATTCCCTTTTAAGGATGAGGGAAAAAAAGGCAGAATATTTTGTCAGGGTCATGCTTCTGGTCTGCGGCAGGGCTGGTTTGAGTCTAGGCCATTTGATTCTACAGCCTGCTCTTTTAAAAAAAAAAAATTATTTGTTTTAATTAGTTACACATGACAGTAGAATGTGTTTATGCACTTTGATATATCATACATAGACGGGACATAATTTCTCATTTTTCTGAGTGTACATGTTGCAGAATCATATTAGTCATGTAGTCACATATATACATACAGTAATAATGTCTGTTTCAGTCTACTATCTTTCCTATCCCCACATCCCCTTCCCTCCCCTCCCATCACTTCCCTCTACCTAATATAACGCTGTTCTTCCCTAGTGCCCCCCACCTTATTGTGAATTAGCATTCACATATTAGAGAAAGCATTCAGCACTTTTGATCACTACCCACCTAGACTAGACATTCAGCTGTCATGATCTAGCCTCTGTGTGTTTCTATGCCAAAATTTTTCACAATGTGGTTAGATACTTGTCTTAGAGTTGATAGCAGGGTGATGTTCTAGGAAAACCTGATATTTGGAAGGAGCACCATATGATAATTAAGTTTACTCTGAAATCAGACAGGTAATAATTAACTCTTTGTCCCACCCTTCCTTACTCTTTTGGTAAAATTAGGTAACATTCATCAGCATTCCAAGTTTCGATAAATAGCCATAAAATTGGGATAAGAAGGACATCTTTATCACAGACTTGACAGGAGGTTTACATAAAATAATAAATAAATGAACAACATGTCCTTGGCAGAGAGTAATTGCTCAGTAAGTGTTAACTACTATTATAAAGAGAGAATAAAGATTAAAAATGGATGTCAAAGAGGACTTTCAATAACTTATATCGTGTGTAAATATTGTTCCATAAACAACAGGAAGCTAGTGAAGTTTTCTAGAAAAGAATAATAAATATACATGATAAATTATTAGTGATAATCTAGAGTTTAAAAGTGTTTCTGAATTGGTTATTTAATTCAATCCTGGACCAATCAATCCTGATGGATGATATTCTGATTGTCATTTTATAGGTAAGAGATAAAACTTAGCTTAAGCAATTTGTCTGAGAGCTCATAGGACTTAGTAGTGCAGCTTTGATTTAGATCAGAACTTTGTGTCAAAGGACTGTATAATTTTCATTATAATATGGTTGACAGATAATTTTAAAAAGGCAAAAGTAGGGGGAAAAGCATTTTTGGTTATTCTGAATTTGAAGAGAATTTTTTTTTTCTATTTTAGAATGGTGATCAGAGGTATATATCTATCTCTTAGAGGTTTGGGAAGCTTAAAACTTTGGTGTTGGCTCCGCATCTGTTATTCCTTGTCTTTGGTTCAAGTTGCAGACAAGTTATTTAACATGTATGATTTCCTCATTTGATAATTACCAATGATCAAATGAGAATCCCCTCCTTCTAAAAAAAAAAAAAAAGCCATAACAAACAAAACAGAAAATTCAAAAGGCAAACACACTTATATTACTGTCATCTTAAAAACACAAGCTTCCATTTCCAACCTTGAATTTAAAACCTGATAGATTTTAAACCTTATAGGGAAAATAAGCTTAGGACCACAGGCATTGCTAAAGAATCTATTAAATAATTTCTTTTTGTTTACTAAAATTAAATATACAGAACACCAGGAAGCTTTTCAATGGCATTTAACATATGCTGATCTATTAATGGTAGCAACTTTATGTGATTTTCCATTTCCTGACACTGCTTACTTTGGGGCAATCTATTCCAGTTTGAACTGTGAGCAAGGAGATCTAGCTGTTTGTTGCAAGTATCAAATGCACAGAGGGACATTTTTCCAAGTCCAGTCCTCCCTCTAGATGTCTTTTTGCTTTTAGGACTTTTGCTACTTTGCTTTCTTTGCCCCATCAAGATTCCAGACATAAATTTTCTTCTTTATGAAAGCAGGAATGAAATTCTAAGGTCCTTCAGCATTCTTTTCAGCTTTATTGTTTTAAGGCCTCTTAAAGTAGTGAGGGATGAGATGGGATGGAACCTTCTACTCATTCCCCCATTTTCTACTCTAACAAACTTACAGCCATCCTTCTCTTAATTATCCCCAACTGAATTTCTACCTGATGGAAGCTTTTGAGATTTCTGAATATTTCGACAAATATGTACACATTCTTTTGGAGAGTATAGGGTAACATAATTTTGGAGCGTTTCATAACCAACAGCATAGTGTAAGACTTTATAAAATTATTGCTTGAAAAAATTGGGACTCTGACCTATAAAATTCATGTAAAATCTAGAATATCTGAAATAATTTAACTGTGTGAAAGAAGGACTTATAGTCATAATTTGTTGCCTCCCACCCCTTTGTCTAATTAGATAATATGATACCTTTCCACTTAACATCATGAGAAATCAGTGTGGGAAATCTTCATGTGAAAAGAAAATATGCAATGAGGGTGAGATAGTAGTTAAAATATGTTAGAGCTTGGTTTTGTTACCATGTTAGAAACAGCACTGGGTTTTATAAACTTGTAGAAAACTTGGATCACACGATAGTGAAATCTATATTATAGAGAAACAGTACATGAAGGAATTTTACTCTTCTGCAAAGATAGCTTTGATTTATAATAAATTAATGTTCTTTGCCTCACCGGCAACAAACGTGCTTGGAATTATAGGCAACTAGAATGAAATAAGCCTTTGAAACCACTTAGTCCAACATCCCTACTTTACACAGGAGGATACTGGGGCTCAGAAGAGTTATGTAGTTGGCAAAGGAGATGCTTCCAAAGAGAGGTTCCAACTAGACCTTGACCTACTGGTCCTGACACAGGATTCTTGTATTAAACTTCATTTTTTTTTTTCTCAGTGTCCTCCATGTTTTGTTTACCTCAAAACAGAAAGGCCCATTTGAGATTGGATTCTCACTGACTCATAAAATAAATAAAATAAAATAAAACAAAAAACAATGAAGCAAAACTCTAACCAAGTTCTTAACACATGAATCCATTTCAAGCAAAGAACTAGTGGCTAATATATGCCAACAAATAAAAATAATGCTTATAAGGATGGCATGTTTTGTGGGCCACAGAAATGACCTTCACACAGGTGGAAATGGAAGCAGTGTTGAATGTACTAGAAGATGGAAGAGTTAATGAATTACATATAAAGATAGTTCAAATTGCTTATGGCAGCAAGAGACTAGCCAAGGACTTTCACAAGCAGCTTTATGAAAACATTTCTTCATTGTTCCTCAAGAAAATAATCCAAATCACTAGCTTGCAGAGAAAGGCATCCAAGAAGATCAAGAGCACCTAAACCATTGTACATTGACATAGCAATGCCAATGCTACTTTAAGAACCCATCTGAATCTAAAAACTTTAGGACCAGGTAACTATGCTAAATGAGGTTCATATGACATCATGGTGAAATAGAGGTAAACGCAGCTGATAAACAGAGGGCTGATTACAGTGGGACAATTTTCATAATGAATGCCTCTTCACACACATTCACCATCTAAGCAGAGAAAGTGATGGCAAACTGAGGGGGTCTTCCCACAGAGTGTGGGAGAGAAATGTGCTGCGTGCTACTGCCAAGTTTTATCTCGAGGCCGAAGGGCATTGGGCAGTCACTGTGAATAGAGTGACATGCTATTTTAGAAGTTACTCTCAGGAGAGAATAGTAGCTGTGAGGTGGAGAACTGTGAAAAAAAACCATGGAATCTATTAAACTATATTGATGTGAAAATCTTTGAAATTGACTCCAAAGGCCACCTGACATACTTGCCCCTAGTGCTTATATTTTCCTCCAGAATGGACAGCCTTCATCTCATCCTGAAGCAAAGGATAATCAAGATCACAAGCTGAAGAAGTATGTAATGTGATCAAAAGTCACTCTGCCAACCCCCTGTCCTGTTGCACAGACACTTGTCGAAGTGAAATTTGTCACAAAAAAGTTTCTCATCACCCTTGTCCTGCAGTCATCGGTGACCTCTTAAGCCACTTGTCTTGTGTTTGTATCATCACCAGCCAAGTCCCCCAGTCACAACGGAGGGAGAGGAAGCAGGTGAAAGGAAGGACCACCTGTGATGACAGATGAGCAAAGAAATCTCCAAGGCAACCAAAGGGAGGCACTTTTGGAAGTCCTAAAAGAAGCCAAAAACGAAAGGGCTTTACTTTTCCCCAAGGAAGTACACAAACAGTTTCTCTCTACCACCAAATGTTCAGTGGAGCTTTCAGTGTTTGGGAAATGACAGCAACTCCACTCTGGAAAAGTCACCTTTCTGATCCTTGTTGTCTCCACAAGCAACCATGACAGAGGAGCTGCATTGACAAGATCACATGTAAAGAGGAGAAGATGAGGTTTATGAGATCGAGATGAGTATGGCAGCTGGCTTGGTAAAAGACAAGATCTCTTTATATGTTGTTTTTTGTCAGATTAATTTTGGAGGGCAATTTGAAGGTCTCTCTAAATTGCCCAGGCTGCTCTTGAATTTGCAATCCCCCTGCCTCAGCCTCCCTATTGGCTGGTATTACAGGCATATGCCACTGTGTCTGGATAGACTAAGATTTCTTCTATAGAAGAACACAAGACTGACTATCCTTTAGGGACTCTTAAAGCACTCCATGGTCATGGGTGGGAAACTGATTGTAATTAGTACAGGCTATCCATTCTATGAAAATGTACACAAAAGGGGGACTCTAAAATCAAAAAAGCAGACTTTCGTGATTGGAATATGGTTATTAGACTTTTGAATGACTTATTTGACTAACAGATGCCAAATATGGAGTGAAATATATATCAGTTGTGTTCTTTATAAGGTGTTCAGTGTATTTCTATTCTGTATATTGCTTCTTTATAATTATCATTAATAACAATGGACTAAGCCTTTTTTTAAAAAAAAAGTGAATCTGTCACTTCCTTCAGTAAAACATATTTGAATATTCAGGACATTTTAAAGAATTTTAACAGATCATTATTATTTGGGGTAGGAATACCAGTTGAATTTAATACTGGGAAGCTTGCCAGAGGATTCAGATAGGCGTGGGCATATGTGGAGAATTTGCAAGTAAAGCTTTCAGAGCTCTGTGAATGACCAAGTACCTCTTGGGGGAAAGGGAATCTGGATGACAGTTTGGCTCAGTGCCCATGGGACAGGTCAAATTGAGAGGCACGAACTGCAGAGTCTGTCATTCTTTTATGACATGGATTTAGCGAGAATGCATTAAAATAAAAATAGCAAGTAGAAACCAAAGAAAACTACCCCACTATGAGCACTTTGGAATCATTGTCAGGGTTTGGAGGGAGGGTCAATGAATTGCAACCCTTTTTTTCCTCTCTAAAATTCAAAGCTAATTGAA
This sequence comes from Marmota marmota marmota, assembly GCF_001458135.2. Taxonomy (NCBI): domain Eukaryota; kingdom Metazoa; phylum Chordata; class Mammalia; order Rodentia; family Sciuridae; genus Marmota; species Marmota marmota. Next base: position 21,140,583 of record NW_025999977.1, on the reverse strand, counting down.
AGACTCATGAGGTAGGCACCAATTAAAACAAAACAAAACAAAAACCCTTTACTATGAACTGTTAAAATATGAGCACATTAAATTTTTAGAGAGTTTGAACATGAATCAGATAGCTCCAGACCCCAATCAGTGCTGGGGCTCTGACAAAGGAGCAGGAGAACAGTGAAGCTTCTGTAAGGTGAAGGCAGTATTTGCAGCAGCCTTTGTTGGGTCATTCCAGTGGAAAGTCCCTGATTAGAGGTTATTTGGTGGCTCTGATTGTTAAAATTCATTTTTATATTTATACTGAGTGGGTCTTAGTTTGCTCACGTAGGGCTCTGGAGTTACCTAGGCCTATTGGGCTCTTGAGTATTATTATTTTTCAACAGGCCACAACCTATAACAAAAGGCAGATTTCACAAAGCTCAATAGCTTTACTAATGTTTTATCCATGAAATAGGCACTTACCTAACCAGTGTCCAGCTCCATGAGACCACTACATGACACCTTTGCAAGGGCAGACCCTTTGCTGCATTTCAGACAGCAGAACAGGTAATTCCACGGTGGCCGAGACACACAATCCAGTTACCTCTGACAGACTCACTCATAGGGTACTTCTCTTCTCTTTCCCAAGAGAAGGATGATATGTTGGAGGCCACTGGGCATGGGATTGATTGTGCCATTTTTCCATGAAAGCTTAATAAGTGGGGAATACATCATTATCTCAAGAATACAGAGAATATAAGGAGTCAGCAGCCCAGGGGACAAAAAAGAAAGAGATGATAGAGAGATTGCTCTTGGCAGACTTTGTCCTTGGAAGACCAGCAAGAAAGCTACTGTAGATATTCAAAGCGGTTAGTGATAGGAAAAGAAAGCAAACCAGTATGTCTTTGTTGAGTATGCCCACATATTCCTAAAGCATAGATAGCTGTGTACAGGCCTCAGGCAACAGGGGCAGGGTTTGTTTTTACAACCTGCTGTAACATTGAAAATAATGCTAACCCAAAACCCATGATATGTTGGAGTACATGCTTGAGATTAATAAAAAGTAAACTCATGTTTCAAGTAGTTTTCATCTTGTACATAAGTAGTTTTATGCAAATGCACAAATGTTGTGATCAATTTTGTGGCATATAGGTTACTAAGTTAATTACAATATCAATTATCCCGAATGTCTTCTCATTTCAATTGTTTTAAATCAATAAGAGGTATTCCATTGAATAAACATTTAGTTTTAAAAATCCCTTTCAATCTGTTCCAGGCAGTGTTTTGATAATAGCCATAGAGAGATGAACCAGATTATATTCCAGGCCCTGAAAAGTCCATATCAAATAGGAATTATATACATGCAGTTTAATAAGTGCAATACAAGAAATATATATTCACAAAAGTAGCAAAAGATAATGTTCACTACTTGGACTTCTGTGAAGGCTGAAAACCTTAATGTGCTCCTGAAAAACAAGTCATATGTAACCAAGTGGATCTTGAATGAGAAAGGGCATCCCAGGTAGCAGTAGCAGCAATTCAGACAATAACTGGCCCCTTTGTTTGTGGAATTATGGATAATGCTATTATTAAAGAGTACAATTCTACTGGAGAATTGATGAGTTAAGCCAAGCTGTAGGCTGAAACAAGCTTCTACCATAGGTGCCATGTTTGTGTTATTATTGCCTTTTCATTTATTTGGCTTGTTTGTTTTCTCTTCTTTAGCAATAGATATTGCATTTCCTGCTAAAGAAACTTGGGGCCTAAACTGCAGATGACTACATTGTAGAAACTTGTTTCAGTCTACACACCAGTACGTTTTGTGACAATATTTTTCTGAGACAAAGAATGTACTTTTATTTCCAAAATTATCTCATATATTTTAGGAAGGAACATACTCTAACCTAGGGCTGTCATAGATACAAAACAACAAAAACACACACTTACAAAAAAAAAAAAAACAACAACTATAAAATATATCCAATTCCTGATGGGAAGAATATAAGTCCAACAACCCCACAAAATAAATAAATTTGTTCTGTAGATATTAGGTTGATATTTTCCTAGCAAAGTCTCCAATTAGAAAGGTACTTAAAAGCACTGGAAGTGCCCTAGTCGCATAAAGGGAAGAAGTAGGAGATGGTTAGAAAAGGTGAACTGGACTCTGGGATATTTTTCTATGATTTTTATGGGGAAGACTTGAGTAATTTTTGCACTTTAAGAAAATACTGAGACAGGTTTGGGAACTCCTAACTTCTTCAGAGTGTCACTCATATTTCCTGAACATGCTAGAGATTTCTCCTGCAAGCAAGGAGGAGACAGTCTGTGGATAGCATGAAGGGTGCTAGACATGATCAGATGTGCTCTGTAGCTATTCACACTGGCAATGATAGAGTTCATAATCAGCAATGATGCTGGGCCTGGGAGCCAGGCATGGAAGCTGCTGGAAATATTCAGACCTGAGTAGAGCAAAGCAGTAATGTTGGAAAGAAGGGTCCATAGCAGTAGGTCCTCACTGAGTGTATCCACATTTTACTGTCTATTTTTATTGTTAGAGCATTATTTTTCAGGAAACATTTATTACAATCCAAGTGTACCAGAGGTTGGCTTATGGTTCAATGAATCCATGATGTGAAGGAAATGAATCAGGTCATGTCCAGTGACTTGGTTTGGAGCCTCATTCTCCAGGGAATGTCCGCCACTGCTCTTCTCATGACTTTATTCCTATATGAAGAGTCTGAGTTTTCATCTTAAAAGAAATATCAGGTACTGGTTCTGTGGAGAGTAAGTTGCTGCCAAGATAAAGAAGCTGCCTGGAAGCAATAATTGAAGGGTCAGACAAAAATAACTGACCAAATGACGTTATTATAAAGTACTGGAGAGTAACTTGTAGTTGGGCAAAGTTAGAGTTGAAAGCAGAATCCAAAGGTATAGTCCTCAATTTTGTCTATGGCCACATACAGAAGAGCTGTTTATGTATATTTCCCCAATCCTTTGGCGACCAATACATTTTGTGACAAAATGTTTTTCTGAGACAAAGAATGTACTTGTAAGACAAAGAATTGAAGCCATTTATTTAAAAAATGAAATCTTTGCATCTTTCACTATATTAAACATAGACAACTGAAGAAATGGCTATGTAATTATAGTTTGAAGTTATCCAGTAACCACCTCATCATTATTTGCATTATTTCCAAAACTATCTCATATATTTTAGGAAGGAACATATTCAAACCTAGAGCTGCCATAGATACAAAACAACAAAAACACACACTTAAAAAACAAACACACACACACACAACTATAAAATATATCCAATTCCTGATGGGAAGAATAAAAGTCCAACAACCCCACAAAAATAAATAAATTTGTTCTGTAGATATTAGGTTGACATTTTCCTAGCCAAGTCTCCAATTAGAAATATTCTGTAGGTGGAAGGTGGGAAGGGATGAGTAGATGAAATTTCCCTTACTTCTCCTAGTACACAGTGTGAGCACTTGTTCTCACCTCCACAAACAAGTGAATCAAAAATACTAAGGAACCAAGATATATTTTTGTTTACTTCCCCTAGCAGTGGGTGGCCTAAGAACCTTAACCCAACTGTTTTTTTTTTTTAACATTAGAGAGAATGCTGAAATTGCTGTCACTCACGTAATATACCATTTCTTCTGCTACTTTCGCTAAATTTTCTGAAAATTTTCTGCTCTCTCTCTCCTACTAAGAAGACAAACCTGTGCTATGATTTCTCTGATTAAACGATGGTATAATTCCTTCTTTCAGAAGAAGAAAGTATAGACATATTCATTTTTATAAAAATGTCTGGTGTTGGGAGACTATAATTTTATTAGAGAAATAAACTGCAGATGACTACATTGTTGCATTGCACCTGCGAACCTAGAAACAGTGCTTCTTGGGTTTTTGGTAAAAAAATTATTTGCCAGCTATCTATTTTCAATGATGGCTGAATCATGATTACAAAGGAACTTTTTCCAAAATGGTCAATCATTTGACAGCAGGTGTCAATGGCATATTCCTTATGAGGGCAGCAGCTCCTTCCATGTGGACAATTAGAGTGTCTTGTACAGGTCCCCTCCACGTTGAAAAAGGGCAGTGGGAGAAGTACACTAGAGGGGTAGATGGAAATTTTCTCACTTGGAATTGTGGAAATATATTTTGAAAAGTATTTTTAAAATAAATAATAAACACAGGTTGTTTTCTTGTGAACCCCAGGACTGTGGTGGATGGATCTGGAGAGAGGTTTGGGGATTAAAAAAAAAAAAAAGAAAGAAAAGGAAGTTTAAGACTATGTTTTTCCTGCATGAGGTTTTCTCTGTTTGAAGAAATGAATTTAGTTGAAGAAATTAGAGGATTCTATATAATGAGGTAGGAAAACAAAAACAAACAAAAAAAGAGGCAATTTGCCAAGGTTTCTAACTTTACTCTTCTTTCTATCCTGTATTTATAATTCATTTATAATTCATGCCCTCATAGGACCTTAATACACTCTGTGTTAATTTTCAGTCAGAAGAAAACTAAGCAAAAAGGCAAATGGAGTCTAACAAACAAGCTAGTATATGATGGTACATAAAGGGAAGCTGGGTTGTTAGACTGGAACAACTAGAAATCTCTTTCTCCCTGTTTCTCTCTCTCCTACCCTCTTCTGTCTTTGTTGGTGTCTCTGTATGTCTTCCCTATCTTTACAGGGAATTCTTGAACCCTTCACCTGTGTATTCCAGATTTCCATATCAGAGCCAGTGATGCTCAAAATGAATGACCTGCTCTTGTTCTATTCCAATGCTCAACTTCTAGGAGAGAAAAAATCAACTTATCTCAGCTTGAATAACCAGGTTTGTTCAGGGGATTCAATCACATAGTCTAAATTTGACTGTGGTTGCTGGAGAACCAAACTTTGGCTCAGAGTTTAGTCATTGGAGAAGAGCAGATGGCTCTTGAATTGTAAAGATACCCCAAAGAGTGTTTACTATGCCAATTTGAATAATGCACTAGAAGAACAATTTCCAAAATGCTGGTGTTTTATCAGGAGCCATCTATATTTCTTATTTCTCGCAAACATTTTTCAGAGGAATAAGAATGTGACTCTGCAACTAGACACTGTTTTTATTTTTCCTTGGTTAGTATGCATGTGAGCTTAAGAACAAATTATTTCTTGATTTTCTTCAACAGTAGAAGATGGAAAGCTAGCACCAAAGTCAGCTTCTTGTCCTTGACTCTACCACTGTGTCTACAAAATTCTTTTACCATATGCTCACTGCAGTGTTCAGGCAGATCTGTATTATGGGGGAACCATATGTTGATTTTGCAATAGCATATTTTCTATTTTTCAAAATTGAGCCCACCATATTGTGGACACAGGAAGTGGGAACCTCAATATCCTTCATTTGAATGCTAGTATGGCATTAAACATGTGTGCAAATGGTGCAACTAGATATACGATTGCCTGATTTGAATAAGTGAATGCAGATCCCTGCCAGGTAATCATGACTGTGTTTAGAGCCCCTGGAAGACACTTCAATTCTAAACCCAAGGAAGAAGAAGACTTGCTGTGCTCTGGGTTTGTCCTTGTGTTTTGATCTCTGCCTAAGGATTCTAACTTTTCCTCCCTTAGCTTACAACTTGAGGATGTTTTGGAATAGACTATCAAAATGATAATTTCCCAGTATTCTTGGAAGAAATGTAAAGAGTGGCTAAAAAATAAATAAACTTGAAAACAATAAAGATGCCATTTTGAAATTATGATGGATTTTTCTCCAAAACTTTTTGCATAAAGCTTTATTTTTAAAAGCTAATAACTGTTATCCTTATGTTAACGTGTCCATTATATATGTTCTGTGTATTCTTGTACTTTTAAGTTTAGTAGTAGAAGTTTCTTTTTAAAGAAACAAATCATTCTGTTTTGGTTGGGTGCCTAAAATGAAATCACTCTTCTCTACCCTAAAGGGTGTATCTCATAAACCAGTGTGGAACACTGAACATTCTATATTTTTAAAGCAAAAGAAGGTAATTCACAGAGATTTTTTTAAAAGGTCTTTTTTTTAAGGTTTTTAGAGAACTTGTTAAAAAACACCCACAACCATATTTCAAGTTACATTCCCTCTCCTGTATCTTCTCCCCACAAAGTGCTAAGACTGCCAATTTAAAGGAAAAACATAGTCAAGTCAGATAAAAAGCCTCCAAATGGAGAAGCTAATCACTGATGGTGATGGAGGTGGCCATGACAATCAGCTAGTTCCTTCAGAATGACTGCTTTATGACTTCAAGACACGAACCTGGCATTCACTGTCCAGGTTACGACAGTGTTGATCCACAGTCATACCTTCACCTCATTGTCAACCTCGTTTGGGTTTCAGAGTTTTGGGAGAGGAGCTGGGATGGAGAGACTGGAAACTCATAGATAATAACTGGAACGTGAGTAGGAATGTGAACACCCAGGTGCCCTGTTCCATCAATGTTAAGCCGCAAACGGAGTCTCCTGTCTCTCCGTGTAACCCACATAAAACCATGAAGAGAGGCAAGTTTTTTAAAATGTGATTGCCAAAGGCATTTTTCAGCTTCATTTTTAGCTCATGGCATGACAGCCCACTGAGTTGTCATGACAAACATAAATGAGAATAAAATATATTTTCAAACTTGTATAAATGTTTCATTTTAGTTCTCCCTTCCCCCTTTATGGTAACAAAGACTAGGTGTTCATTCTGAGTCATAACCACCTCGGCTCACACCTTGACCTCGGTTCCACTCGTAATTATCAAAGCACACAAACTGCCAGCTTTCTTGTCTGTAAAATTAGAATGATAATAGCACCTGCCTCATAGGCACTGTTGTCAAGATTGACTGAGACCATGGATATAGAGACCTGGCTTATAGTAAGAGATCAAAGTATGCCAGATGTCTTTATGCTTGTCATTTTTTTGTTAGAAGTATGAATTATAAAGTTATAAATATAATATAATTTTATAACTAGAATTCTATTCTGTTAATGACTCAGAAGATTTGGTTGTAGCACTGGATCTATCACCAAGACACTTCAAGATCTTAATTCAGGCACTTAAAATCTCTGCCTCTTTTGATAAAATGATAAGTTTGGGTTAGATGATTAAGATCACCTCTGGGTCTAATTTTTTTTTTCTGTGTTGAACTTCTTCATTGCACATGGTTTCTACAATAAGACGGGCTAAGTTAAGAGATACACTTTCCTCAATATAGTTCTCTTTTTAAAAATGCATAGATAAGAAGTAAGCTATTTTTTTTTCCAGGAACCAATTTGATGGTTAGCAATGAGTGGCTAACTTTCTTGAAAATTTCTGGGTCAATATCCAGGAAAAAACTTTCAGTCCTATACTACCAAATATTTTTAGAAAAGACATGGTAAAAGTACTAGGCAAGCAGTGAGGTCTAATAGGGATATATGTTATATCCCAGGGCTTATGGAAGAGCACAACAGTGGCTGAAGAGGGAGGGCTGTGTAGGAGAAGACCTGAGTGGTGAACCAATAGTAAAATTTCTTCTATGTTCTCTAGGTACCTAATTCAAGTTCATATGAGGTTTTAACAATGGACAGGTCAAGGATCCCAAAAGGATATTGATAAATGACAGTGATAGGGAACTAGTTGGAAGAAAGTGTTGACTGAAAACCGGAGAGTCAGTTGCTTTTATTCAAGAGGTTTGTCCATTGGAAGCTGGAAAGAGGTGAATGTATTTCAGGATTAATATAACTAAAAGCAAAATCCAGGTTCTTGAAAGTGGGGTAATTGGGGATGAGGGAGGGTCAAATTACATGGACAGATTTCTGGACTTCATAATATACACCATCATGGCAGCTGAGTATCCACAAAGAGTGAAAACAACCTGGAGATACCCTTTATTTCAAGAAGTCTCCAAAATGAAGATCTCATGGCAAGCTTCACATACCAAATAGTTAATCTTGAGTTACTGAATAGGGAATTGGGGTAAGTTGATGAAGAAGAAGGATAATATACAATCTGTCTCTGAGTTGGTCAAATAAAGAACAAAAGCATTTAAAACATTGATTTTATTTCTGTCCATTTGCTATGATGTCTGCAGAAAGTAAAATGACTAAAGGTTCTCTGAATTCTGTCCCAAGATATCAGATAACATTAGATTTAAGAGTCACAGTAGCTCTTTCACCATTACTTACTTGCATGGTGGAGATCTTAGCATGATGTTTGGTGTCCAAGTTAAAACCTGGTTACTTCTGGAGAAGGCTAGGACCCTTAGTGTGATTGAAAATCCCAAGAGAAAAAGAAAAGAAGAGCTTACGTCAATTCCAGAGGGAAAAAAAATGTAGGATAAAGGAGAATAACTAAGGGAAATAACTAAGTGGGAAATATGCTGAATAGTCATTTCCAAAGTCAACTTTTTACTTTATCAGTATGGAGGACAATACAGAGAACAAAAGACCAAGTTCGACAAGTAGAACACCTAACCACAGGGGTAAAAAATTGATTCATGGAGAATAAAAACATGTTTTAAAGATTCTGATTATCTACCGAGAAATTTTAAGCAAACCACATCCGAATAATCAAGTAAAGGATGCCATTTTTTGTTGGATAACTTGAAAACATTCTTGAAAATAAGCAATATACTTGCTAAAGATAAATGTCCTAGTAATGATGATTAAGGAAACATTCTAGGATAAAGAGAAAGGGCTTTTCTTTGGGGAAACAAATAGAAGTATGGATAATAAGTACAAAAAGAAAAGTATCTAGCCAGGTGTGATGGCATAATTGTAATCCCAACAACTTCAGAAGCCGAGGCAGAAAGATCATAAGTCAAGGCTACCCTCAGCAACTTAGCAAGACCCTGTCTCAAACAATAAAAATGACTGGGGATGTGGCTAAGTGTCCCTGATTTCAATCAATCCCCAGTAACAAAACAAAAAGATATCTATTTTGCAGGAGGTCCAGGAAAGGGAAGATGTGGAAATAGCTGGTAAGAAATTATCAGAAGAAATAATGGAAGAATATTGAGCTAAGAAAAAGCCCAGAAAGCAATCAGATTGAAATAATCTACAGAGTACTAAACAAAATGAAATAATAATGGATGATATTACTGAGTTCTTCCTTTGTGTTATATTAATCCTTACAGTAATTCTATGATATATTGTATTAGTTAATCTTCACTTAACTCTAAAGGCTAAATAGTCTTATTATTCTATGATTAAGCAAAGTAAAGTGAGATTTGATTTTTAATTTACACAGGTCCCTCAATTAATAAGTGGCACACTAAGCATTAAATCAAAGTGTATATAGCATGAGAGACCATCTTCTAATCACACATTGACTAAAAATCTATACAAGGATTGACTAGAGAACAAAAGACCCATATTTAGATAGGTAATTGTAAGTATCAAAAATAGACAGATGACACTAAAAGACTTGCCATAAGTATACAGGTGGCCTAGGAAAGGGTAATAAAATGAGTTCTATCAGTCTTCTTATCAATACACAATGCTGATAAGAAATTCTGAGCAAAAATGATTTTGATCCCAGAAATTATTTTATTCCCCACCTTACTACCAATAAAAGTTTAAACCTCTAAATTCTAAAAAGGTTTATTTCCTATATATCCTCCATTTTAAACCAATCACAAAACCTTAAGAAACCAATGGAGAAAAATGAAAGATGAATCCAAGAAGGACATGAAATTGAATAAAGAGAGGAAGTCACCTGGGCTGGGGTGTTCAATAAACCCCCAGGATTATAAAGGTTCAGAAAAACCAGAAGCATTGATTTCAATTAAAAGGAGGAATGTCCTCAAGAATAAAACAGATTCTAGTTTTTGGAAAATATGGAGGTCTTAATGTCTCTTCTACCCAAAATGAGAAAAAAATGGCAATGAAAAAATTTTCAAAATGTGGCTGTGTGGTGCAAGTGAAATTTGCATAAAGCAAACCAAAATGTTCAACTATTTTGAGTAAAGTTTTGGAGCAAAAGACTCCATTTGCTTTTTATGCTTGAAATGCTCATTTTTCATGTGGCACAGATTTTCTGACATGATGTTATATATTTTTTTCCTATAGAGCCAGTCATCCTACTGGGTTTTAACTTAATATTTCTTTCCCAAACCTAGCATACCTTCCAATAAGTGAAATTCAATATTTAGAGTAAAGGCACAAAAAAGCCTTTGATATACTTACAGGAGAGAATATACATGTTACAGAACATGGCAATATAAAACAATGACACATCAAACAGAATCAGAAGGGAAGGAGGGGAAGGCTTGGAGATGTGGGTGGGCTGATTTTCTCATTTTACCATGTGGGAATCCAACTGATCTAGAGTCAAGATAGCAGACCCAGAAATAGAGAGATAAGAATAGTATTGAACACTAATAAGTGTAAACATACAAAGAACTAAAAGCAATGTAAGTTGGAGAAGGAGGTGAAGAGAGAGGGTGTTAGGATGTGCTGAATTCATCACATTTGATGGATGAGAATTGAAGTGTATAAGGATGATAAATGAAGAAGCATCAGTAACACAGGAATTGAAAGTAAAAATGGTTGAAAGTGGAGAAGGAAGGACTTCTGGATGTCTAGATAGAGGCGATTTGACTTTTATTTGATCCTTTTTTAATGAATGTATGTGCATTATCCTTCCCTAGGCATGTATATTTCTGATTTGTCTTAAAAGGCATGTTAGCACAGGATACAAGAATCAGCAATGTTATGGAGACCAGCTTGATTAATTCCTTTATTCCTCTGGGCATAGAGATATTGTACAGCACTGCTTTGTGTTTTTGCTATTTAAATTTTGAGAACTGCTATTGTTATTGGGTTTTGCATATTTAAAACAATGACTTCATTTAATATTCATATGCTGAAGAAAATTAATACAGAAGTCATAAACTTAAAAAGGAAAAAATATCTCGACTTTCATGAATCAATGATAAGACTTTATTTCAATACCAGACTGCTCTCTCCACCTTGTCCTCTGGTTCACTATCAATCTGGATTGCTTTTTCTCTACTGGCTATAGGTCAAAAGCACCTTAGAGAACTGAGGAGGTTCTCACTCATCTGATTAACGATCATGGTTAAAGTCTTGGTCAGTCTAAGTAGAACGTAAGTACCTCAGATATGGTTTTTTTTTTTTTAATAAAAACAACATATGCAAAGAGTTTTTAAAAATTGTTTATATGTATTATTTCTATTTTGTTTTCAAAATATATGTATTTCAATATCTAAGACTTACTTTTTTCATTTCTATACTACTGAAGAAAAAAATGAAATTTTGTATTAAAAAATATTTTTCCAAGAGTATTAGTTTGTGATGGTCCTAGAAAAAATCATGAAATAAATACCAAACTGTTTGTGGTGGAAACTATTAATGGATACTTTCTGAATAGGAACTTATTTATATGTTTTTTAAAAAAATATCTTGGTAGTCATGTTAGATCATTTTATTATTTTTTTCTGTTTTTAATTCTAATTTGTTACATATGACAGCAGAATGTATTACTATTCATATTACATATACAGAGCACAATTTTTCATATCTCTGGTTGTATACAAAGTATATCCACACCATTCATGACTACATACATGTACTTAGGGTCATGATGTCCATCTCATTCCACCCTCTTTCCTAACCCCATTCACTCTTCCTTCCCCTCCCATCCCTTTTCCCTATCTAGAGTTCCTCTAATCCTCCCATGCTCCTCCTCCCAACCCCACTATGAATCAGCCTCCTTACATCAAAGAAAATATTCAGCATTTGGGTTTGGGGCGATTGGCTAATTTCACTTAGCATTATCATCTCTAACACCATCCATTTACCTGCAAATGCCATGATTTTATTCTCTTTTATTACTGAGTAATATTTCATTGTGTATATATACCACATTTTCTTTAACCATTCATCTACTGAAGTGCATCTAGGTTGGTTCCACAGTTTAGCTATTGTGAATTGTGCAGCTATAAACATTGATGTGGCCATGTCCCTGTAGTATTCTGTTTTTAAGTTTTTTGGGTATAGACACAGGAGAGGAATAGCTGGGTCAAATGGTGGTTCCAGTCCCAATTTTCCAAGGAATCTCCATACTGCTTTCCATATTGGCTGCACCAATTTGCAGTCCCACCAGCAATGTATGAGTGTACCTTTTTCCCCACATCCTTACTAACACTTATTGATTTATGTATTCTTAATAGCTGCCATTCTGACTGGAGTAAAATGAAATCTTAGTTTTGATTTGTATTTCTTTAGTTGCTAAAGATGTTGAACATTTTTTCATATATTTGTTGATTGATTGTATATCATCTTCTGAGAAGTGTTTGTGAGTTCTTTGGCCCATTTATTGATTGGGTTATTTGATTTTTTGGTGTTTAGCTTTTTGAGATCTTTATATATGCTAGACATTAGTACTCTATCTGATGTGTGAGTGATGAAAATTTTCTCCCAAGATGGAGGCTTTCTAGTTACCTCACTGAGTAGTTCTTTTGCTGAGAAGAAGCTTTTTAATTTGAATCCATCCATTTATTGATTCTTGATTTTAATTATTGTGCCACACGAGTCTTATTAAGGACTTTGGGGCCTAATCCCACATGATGGAGATTGAGGCCTACCTTTTCTTCTATTAGACACAGTCTCTGGTTTAACTCCTAGATCCTTGATCCACTTTGAGTTGAGTTTTGTGCATGGTGAGAGATAGGGGTTTAATTTCATTTTGTTGCATATGGATTTCCATTTTTCCCAGCACCATTTGTTGAAGAAGCCATCTATTCTCTGATGTATGTTTTTGGTGCCTTTTTCTAATATAAAATAACTATAATTACGTGGGTTAGTCTCTGTGTCCTCTATTCTGTACCATTGGTCCAGCAGTCTGTTTTGGTGCAATACCATGCTGTTTTTGTTACTATTGCTCTGCAGTATAGTTTGAGGTCTGGTATAGTGATGCCACCTGCTTAACTCTTATTGCTAAGGATTGCTCTAGCTATTCTGGGGTCTCTTATTTTTTAGATAAATTTCATGGTTTCTTTTCATATTTCTATGAGGAATGGCATTGCGATTTTTATTGGAATTGCATTAAATCTGTTTAGTGCTTTTGGTAGTATGGTCATTTTGACAATATTAATTCTGCCTATCCAAGAGCAAGGTAGATCTTTCTATCTTCTATGGTCTTCTTTGATTTCTTTCTTTAGTGTTCTGTAGTGTTTAATTGTAGAGGTTTTTCACCTCTTTGGTTAGGTTGATTCCCAAGTTTTTTTTGTTTGTTTGTCTGTTTGTTCTTTGAGGCTATTGTAAATGGGGTAGTTTTTCTTATTTCCCTTTCTGAGTATTTGTCATTGATATACAGAAATGCCTTTGATTTATGGGTATTGATTTTATATCCTGCTACTTTGCTGAATTCATTTACTAGTTCTAGAAGTTTTCTGGTGAAACTTTTTGGGTCTTCTAGTATAGAATCATATTATCAGCAAATAGTCCTAATTTGAGTTCTTCTTTTCTTATTCATATCCCTTTAATTTCTTTCATCTAATTGCTCTGGCCAGCATTTCAAGAATTATGTTAAATAGAAGTGGTAAAAGAGGGCATCCCTGTCTTGTTCCAGTTTTTGGAGGGAATGTTTTCAATGTTTCTTCATTTAGAATGATGTTGGCCTGGGGCTTAGCATAAATAGCTTTCACAGTGTTGAGATAAGTACCTGTTACCCCTAGTTTTTCTAGTGTTTTGAACATGAAGGGGTGCTGTATTTTGTTGAATGTTTTTTCTGCATCTTTTGAGATGATCATATGATTCTTATATTTAAGTATGTGATGTGATGAATTACACTTATTGATTTCCATATGTTGAATCAATCTTGCACCCCTGGGATGAATCCCACTTGATCATGGTGCACTATCTTTTTGATATGTTTTTGTATTCAATTTGCAGAATTGTACTGAGAATTTTTGCATCTATGTTCATCAGAATATTCATCTAAAGTTTTCTTTCTTTGATTTGTCTTTGCCTGGTTTAGGAATCAGAGTGATATTGGCCTCTTAGAATGAGTTTGAAGTGCTCCCTCTTTTTCTATTTTCTGAAATAAATTGAAGAGTATTGGTATTAGTTCTTCTTTAATGGTCTTGTAGAACTTGGCTGTGTATCTATCCAGTCCCGGGCTTTTCTTGGTTGGTAGGCTTCTGATGAAGTCTTCTATTTCATCATTTGAAATTGGTCTGTTTAAATTGTGTACATCATCCCAATTCAATTTGGGCAAATCATATGACTCTAGAAATTTGTTGATGCCTTTGATATTTTCTATTTTATGGAATACAAGTTTTCAAAGTAATTTCTAATTATCTTCTGTATTTCTGTAGTGTCAGTTGTGATATTTCCTTTTTCATCATATGTTAGTAGTTCGAGTTTTCTCTCTGCTTCTCTTCATTAGTGTGGCTAAGGGTTTGTTAATTTTATTTATTTTTTCAAAGAACCAACTTTTTGTTTTGTCAATTTTTTCAATTGTTTCTTTTGTTTCAATTTTATTGATTTCAGCTCTGATTTTAATTATTTCCTGTCTTCTACGTCTTTGGTGTTGTTTTGCTTTTCTTTTTCTGTTAGGTCATTTATTTGTTGAATTTTTCTTCTTTTAAGGAATGAACTCCATGCAATAAACTTTCCTCTTAGTTTTGCCTTCATAGTGTCCCAGAGATTTCAATATGTTATAGCAGTGTTCTCATTTACTTCTAAGAATTTTTTGTATCTCCTCCTTGAAATCTTTTTCAACCCTTTGTTCATTCAGTAGCATATTATTTAATCTCCAGGTGTTGGAGTAGTTTTTATTTTTTATTTAGTCACTGATTTCTAATTCTATTCCATTATGATGTGATGAAATGCAAGGTAGTATCTCCACTTTTTTGTATTTGCTAAGAATTCCTTTGTGGCATAATATATGGTTTATTTTAGAGAAGGATCCATGTGCTGCTGAGAAGAAAGTGTATTCACTCGTTGAAGGATGAAATATCCTATATATGTCAGGTATATCTAAGTTACTGTTTGCATTATTGAGTTCTATAGTTTCTTTTTTCAGCTTTTGTTTGGAAGATCTATTCAATGGTGAAAGAGGTGTTTTAAGGTCATCCAGAATTGTTGTGCTGTGGTCAATTTGACTCTTGAACTTGGGAAGAGTTTATTTGATGAACATAGATGCTCCATTTTGAGGAGCATATATATTTATAATGTTATGTCTTGTTAGTGTATGGTTCCCTTGAGCAATATGAAATGTCCTTTTTCATCCCTTTGGATTAACTTTAGCTTAAAGTCTACTTTATTTGATACAATGATGGAAATCCCTGCTTGCTTTCACAGTCCACGAGTGTGGTATGATTTTCCCCAGACTTTCACTTTGTGGATGTTTTTTCCTAAGAGATGAGTCTCCTGGAGGCAGCGTATTGTGAGTCTGTCTCCTTCCTTCCTTCCTTCCTTCCTTCCTTCCTTCCTTCCTTCCTTCCTTCCCATCTAGCCTGTGTCTTTTGATTGGTGAATTTAGGCCATCATCATTTAGGGTTATTATCAAGACATGACTTGTATTCCCAGCCATTTTGTTGTTATTGTTGTTATTTTTCTTGACTTGGTTTCTCCTTTGATTAGTTTTTCCTTTAGTGTAATAACCCCCCCCCCCTGCTGATTTTCATTGTTCTTTTTTATTTTCTGTTCATGGAATATTTTGCCAAGGATGTTCTATAGTGTAGGCTTTCTAGTTGTAAATTCTTTTAACTTTTGTTTATCATGGAAGGTTTTTATTTCATCATCAAATCTAAAGCTTACTTTTGCTGGATCTAAAGCTTACTTTTTCAGGATCTTCTAGCTTTCAGGGTCTGGGTTGAAAAATCTGCACATAATCTAATTGGTTTCCCCCATATGTAATCTGATTCCTTTATCTCATGGCTTTTAATATTCTCTCCTTATTATGTAAGTTAGGCATTTTCATTATAATGTGCCTTGGTGTGGATCTGTTGTGATTTTGTATATTTGTTGTCCTGTAAGCCCCTTGAATTTTTCCAATTCATTCTTCATGTTTGGAAAATTTTCTGGTATTATGTCATTAAACAGACTGCTCATTCATTTGGTTTGAAACTCTATACCTTGTTCTATCCCAATAACTCTTAAATTTGGTCTTTTTATGCTATCCCATATTTGTTGAATGTTCTACTCATATTTTTTTTTTTACCAATTTCACTGTGTGCTCTACATTATTTTCAAGATTATATATTTTGTCTTCATTTTCTGAGGATTTGTTTTCCATGTCTAACTTGTTGGTGATGCTTTTAATTGAACTTTTAATTTGGTTTATTGTTTCTTTCATTTCAAGAATTTCTCTTAGTTTTTTAAGAACCTCTATCTCCCTACTAAAGTAATTTTTTGCTTCCTGTATTTGTTTATGTAGCTCTTTGTCAAAATGATCCTTTGTTGCCTATATTTGCTCTCTTATATCATCCTTCAATTCACAGAACATTTTAATTATGTACATCCGGAACTTCTCTGTCAGTTCTTCTGCTGTGCCAGCCATGGATTCTAATAATATGGTATCTTGATTTGTTTGGGGGCACTTTCCTCCCTTGTCTTTTCATGTTGCTTGTGTGTTTTCCCTTCTAGGACTGTGGATCCAAGGCATTAACATTTTTACCCTATGGACTTATAGTGTCCCTGTAGGGTTCCAATACCTATCAAGGCCAGCCAGAATTGCAAACTGGGAGTTGCCCCTACTAAAGATGGTGATGATGGTGACCCAAGATGATGGTGCCTGCTTTCAGCCATGGGGTGTTGGGTCAGGTTAGGGAACATGGGTGATGGCATTGGACATAGACAATATGTTCAGAGAGAACTGTGTGGCATGCAGTGTGTGATTTCGGCTATCTTCAAGACTGTGAAGTTCTCACATGCAGGCAAGCTACCACATGTAGGGGACTATCTCCATTGCTGCAGCCCAAGGTGGAGGCAACCGGGGGAGCTCCACATTGGTAGATGGGGGTCCACCTGGGAGTGGCCGCAGTAGTTTCTGGGTAGCTGCTAGGTGTCCTGTGGCCAGTTTTTCTGCTCAGGTGGGTGGCTGAAAGTTCTGTGTGGGTGCAGATGCTGATGATCCCTCTTAAGCAACTGGTAGTCCTGCTTGGGCTAGTAGTTGGGAGACCTACTCTAATGCTGAAGCCTAGAGCCCTGCAAGGGCATGGTAGCCTTGATTCCTACATGGGAACAGGTATATCGCTTGCAGAGTAACAGTATTCTCACTGCTTGAGTCCCAGGTCATGGAGCAACATAGAAGGTTGCCCCCCTCTGGCCCACCATCTTGGATCCTCAGATTATTTTATTTTCTATTCATGTTTATATAACATTACATTCTCAATTGTTCTAAAAAAAACCTAAGAAATTAGGTAATCATGGATTGTAGTTCTTTATTCCTTAATGAGATGAATTGTTACCCAGAGAAAATAAATTATGATACTAGTGAAATCCTTCCCGAATAAGTAAAAAAGGAAAATCATGTTTTCAATGATGACTGTAAAGTGATGTGGAGATAATGTCTTAACATAGGAGTAACAACTGCAGAATCAAGAGTTGAAAGCCAGCACATGCACAGAACTATGTATGGATGATCTTACCCAAAACAACATGCAGGTCCTGGCTCTTTGGTTAGCTAAGTTAATATATCATTCTTCTTAGAGTAGGGCTAGTGAACCACTGAAAAGGATATCTGCAAATTGATTTTAGGGTTGTGACAGACACAATCACTTAAGTAAGGATTTTCAATATATTTTTTCCCTTTGTCAAACTTTTCTACCAAATCCACTGGAAGGTTATGCCCTTCTCTAAAATCTGTAAAGCATGAAAGTAAATATTCCAAGGTCCAACCTCTGTAGCATTTACATCACACCAAGTTATATTTAATGCCATATTCTTCATCTGATATTTCTGACACATAAACTCCTTGTTCTGACATATTCCTTTCCTACTTTTTATCTCCCCATAAGTGCAATAAATGGAAAATTAATATGGATATAGAAGAGAAAAATGAATCAGCCAATTAATTATTGATAGCAGTCAGCACACAATAATTAGTATTATAAATGTCACAGAAACTACATACTAAAAATATTAACAGCAAAAATGGAATTTCAGATATATAATAAAATAATTCATTGAATTCTAGAGATGAGGAATTCTCATAGCCCCACAGTCAACAAGGACAGTAAAATGTTGGGTAAAAAATATGGTACTGGTACAGAGAGAATTTTAATTTTTAGAATTTAATTTTAATTTTGAGATAATTTTAATGTACTTCACATGTACTGAATTAATGTAGAAAATCTAGTGTCATTTGGATCAATAACTCAGGCATTCTTGGTAAAAAATGATATTATTAGGGCATTAGAGACTTTGAAAATGTTGAATGTATTGATGATTGCAAGGAAAATCTTATGTTTCTCCTTTGTCAAGGGAAAATATGTTTGAAATGCTTTTATACTTAATTTATGATTGTGTATACCTTCACTTCCATAGTGGTGACTTACAGGGATCATCTCAGAAAATACTTATCATTTATTGAGTAGCCTCTGAATTACAGAAGAGAAACTCAAACATTCCTGAGAGACTTAGCACATATAGTCTGTGAATGGGGTTGTTGACTGAGTCGTCCCCCTAATGGAAGCAGTTGATCTGACATTTGTTGGAAAGAGTGTCTGTGCTAAGTGTATGGAATTAGGTACATAGAGAAGAGGAAGTTCCACAACCTGGAAGGCCCCAGAGGGCACTGGGAGAAAAAAAAAAAAGACTAGGGAGGAACACTGAAAAGCAAAGGAAATAAATGGATATCTGACAAATTCTCTTGCATTTCATATTTAGTAAATATACTAAATAGACTTTAGTAAGCATATTAAATATGCTTGGGAACACATTCAGGAGCACTGATTCTGATTTTATGCAGTGAAAGTTCATGCCTCAGAAAGTGCCTTTTTTAATTAATTGGCTTAATTTTGTGATTCTAGAATTGGGCAGCACTTCATTCTTAAAAATAGAATGTTTCCAAAAAGTACCTTCTTTGGTTAGATAACTACATGCATTTCTCAGATGGCCTTCCTTGATGTGTTCTTATTTTTTTTGAGAAGATGAAAATTACAATATTAATTTATTATTTATATCCTGTCTTTTGACCTATTGACAAAGTCTTCCTTTTGTTTCTACCCTCAACTGCTATTGTAGCGCCAACAAATCAAAGCTATCTATCACAGCCCAAGAATGAACCCCAATCAATGCCAATAAATTTTAAAAGGCAGCAGCTATGTTACATGATTATTAATTTTTAAACAGAAAAATAATACATTACAAAACTGCATCCCCTAGGGCTACTGTTAATGGTATTCACATTATGGTGCTTTGTTTAAGAAGAAATCATTACATTCCCTTAAATATGAGTTTGTTCTCACTAGAAATAAATACTACAAACTATGTTTTTCATCAGTCAAAAAAATATTCATTGAATAGCCAGCTCTGTGCAAGACAACTGAGGCATGCCATGGGTTCTAGGGGGTATAAAACAGAACACTAGCTGGGTGTGGTGGTGCACACTTTTAATCCCAGCAGCTGGGGAAGCTGAGGTAGAAGGATCACAAGTTCAAAGCCAGCCTCAGCAATGGGGAGGCACTAAACAATTCAGCGAGACCCTGTCTCTAAATAAAATACAAAATAGGGCTGGGGATGTGGCTCAGTGGTTGAATGTTCCTGGGTTCAATCCCTAGTACCAAAAACAAAACAAAACAACAACAACAACAACAAAACCCACAGAACACTAAAGAGCATGAGCATTTTGTAAAGAGAAAACCTATAGACAAAAATGTTAACTGAATAAAACAGATGATATAATTACTAAATGAAGTACATGATCAATGAGCACTCTAGTGTCCACAGAGGAAAGGTAGATAAAGGGGCAGAAGGGCCAAGAAGTGATTCAATTGACCCACAACCTGAACTTGGTCTTGAAGATTGGATATGGACCTGCAAGACATTGAGGGGTGGCATCACAGACAAAGTTGGTAACATGAACAAAAAAATAAAATAAAATAAAGGCAGGGATTTAAAAGGAATGATAAACAGACAGTGAAGGAACCAGTCTGTTGGCCTGTGAATATAAGAAAATGGAGAGAACCTAATAAATACAATTTAGGAGAGATGGAGGAAAGCTTCCAGCTTCAGACTACCTAGCAGAAGATCCTCTCTGGATTTGTGCTTAGTCACATGAGGAATCATGGTCATGAATATTTTAACCTTTGTGTCTCATTTTGCTTTTACCATCTGTCTATCCATTTTAGTCAATTGGTATAACAGCCGCCCCCACCAAACACATATAAAAAACTTTAAGTAAATAAATTAGTAGTTCTGGAGAGAGCACCAACCATATGGTCTAAGTACCTTGGTTTGGGAATACGTATTTGATTAAGTGTTTAAGAATGACATCTGGACAAAGTAGCAAAAACTCACAGCAGAGAGGCAGGGGATGCTGGCCATGGTGAGGGCTGAATCCAACTGTTTCAAACTCTGAATAGAAGGTTATTAATTGTGGCCTGCCAACAACTTACTTCTTTAAAAATTATCCCTCTGATTGTTCCAAATTTTAGGCTGCTCAAGTTAGGCTCCAAAGAGTCTGGCCAATTTGGGTTTTATAAGACCCAGGGAATATTCAGGATTTAATTTAAACTACTTTCTTTCTTTATCTTAACTGTAGTACATTCTTAACTCAATAATCATAATCCTCTGATACCTGGACTTTTTCTAACTACCCTTTTCAGAAAAAAGGTAAAAGGCATAAAAATGAGCAAATGTTATTAATTTGTTCAATTATAAAATCCTTGTATGTGTTGAGCTCAGGACATACTCACCTCATTCTGCTTTACCTGCCTCGTGTAGGGCACTGATGATTGGAGTTGATGATCAGAATGAGGACTTTAGCACTAATCAAAGGAGGATTCAATTCCTTATAGTCATCGCAGAGCCATTGAAGATTTGGAGAATTGGAATGGGTCTCAACACCATATAGTTCTCTCACATGGCTCCTACCTCCCAGGTTTACTGCCTTCTGCTGTAAAGATTACATCTTTACCTACTTCTGAGAACTGGCTTTGTTCCTGAACTTCATTTCCATATTTATACCTGCCTGCAATTATCTGCAAGCTTCCTTCTCATCCCAGAGAATGAAATAAACAAATGATCTGCTTCCACAGAGTTGGTATGATGGTTGAGAAGTAGATATTATATAAGCAAACTAATCAGCATGCAATGGACCAAATGTTTGTGTCCCACCAAATTTATCTGCTAAAATCTTAACCCCCCAAGCTAATGGCATTAGGTGGGGCCTTTGGGAAGTGATTAGGCCATAGAGCCCCCATGGGTGGGATTAATGCCTTGTGAAAGAGATACCTTAGACTCCTCATCCCTTCTGCTCTTAGTTGGAGGCTGGAAGTCTGCAACCCAGGACAGATAGTACGACCTCTTAGCACTTCATCCTTGAGTCAATGACAGGAGCTTACTATGTCATTCAGCCTTCGAGATCAGCACACCTTCCAACCACCAGTCATAACATCAACATTTATAGCAATGTGTTATAAACCTTTTAAAGACTTGTCCTTTTCTTTAAACTGCTTTGTCCCCACACTTCTAGGCATTCTAACCCTAACACATACTTCTTGAAGATTTCTCTGTTTTTTTCTAGCCCATGTTGAATGATCCCTTTTCAAAATCCACATAGAAAAATTAGCCTCCACTCCCACACTTTAATACAATGCATGTCTTGCAATATAGTTATTTCATGGCATTGAAATAAGTATATTGGGGCTCCTATAGATACCAAAATTCACTGGGGCTCAAGTATCCTATATAAAATGGCATGGTCCAGTGCTTGCATATAACCCATGCATATTCTCTTGTGTAATTTAAATCATCTCTAGCTTACTAACAATATCTAATATAATGTGATGTTATCTAAATAGTTGTTATACTGTATTGTTCAGGGAATAATTTTTTAAAAGTTCATTGCAGATATATTTATTTCCCCTAAATGTTAGATCTACAGTTAGGTTGACCTATGCTGGAATCTGTGAATACTGAAGGCTGACTGTCCACATATTTTTGCCTCTCACAGTGTGAATTCCTTGGTTCCAAAATACATTTTTTAACTCATTTAGAAAAAGAAAAGATTCCAATAGATTGTAATTATCATTTATTTAATCTAGTATACTATGGGCTATTACAAAGATTACTTACTACTATAGAAGAATTTCATGTTACCTTTAATAAAGTAGAAGTGTAATTTATCACAGTTCCCCATCTTCTCAGTAGGCTAGTCTATGTTCTGAAAACTTCAAATTGTAGAAATTTTAAAGAATGTTAACTCCTTAGATAAAAGAACCTTGGAAACTGTCATTTTATATGTACATCTATATATGCAAATATGTGCTATACATTTATTTTTAATTCTGTGAAAGATAATGATTAAATATCTTCATACAACACCTTTATATGAAATTTATACACATGTTAACACTTTTTGGCATAAGATGATATCTAAACCTATTAAGCACTAGGTAGCCTTCAAAGCACATTCACATATGTTATCACTGTGCATCTCAAAGCACCCCCCCTGGATAATTAATCAAGGTGTTTTGTCATTATCAAACGAATTGATTTATCAGATATGGCTCTCTTAAGGGACAGGACATATATGATACCCAAACCCTCGCTTTTTAACTATAAAACTGAAATAATCTTATGTTTCTTCTGATTATGTCATTATTCTCTCCCTCCTTCTCTAAGAGATGGGGGGCAGGAGAGAGGGAATTAGTTGGATTTTTAGTAGGTTTATTTTAGATAATATGTACATACACTTTTCTGTTATGGACCAGATGTGCAATTCTTGTAAATTGAACTAAGTGTGGGAAACCTAGTTGCTGGCACATATAGGCTCTTCATAGACATTTATTTATTTATTTTTGTGAGGTGCTGGGGATTGAACCCAGGGCCCTGTGCATGTGAGGAAAGCACTCTACCAACTGAGCTATATCCCCAGCCCCCTCTTCATAGACATTTGTTGATGAATGAAAGTGTTGCCACATTTTACTAATTTGAGTGGTTTTATAAAGACAATCTGTCTTCTTAATTACTGAGATTCCACACATCATTCCCACTTTTGAGGGACTAAAAGTAGCCAGGCATAAGTTTTTCTTTTTAAAGACCCTTATATCCACTAAGGTTTTATGAAGGAGCTCAAAAAATATGTTTCTGGTTACTGCCCAACTGCATCATGTCAAATGGTGTGATTACATTCTAGAAATCAGCCATGTCAGTGTGGAATTATCCATGCACTCCTTGGCAGTAAGATGCAGCCAGTGCCAAATTAAAATTGCTAAGCATGATGGATGATAATAAAGGGGAGACTTGGGGGAAGCAGTTTATATGTTGTTCTCAGAACTGCCTAAATAGAAAAGAATACTCTCCCGTTGTCATATATTATACGCCAACGCACTACTACTGACATTTGATAATTACATGAATATTTCAAAACACTTAGGGTTGTAAGGACTCTCACCCTTGGGGGTGCCATGCCCTGTTATATCATTTAAGAAGCTTTCCAATGGAACCATTTAATACCAATTACTGGTAAGCTGATATTCAAAAGTGGTGTTTATTTATTTTCTCCTTTGTCCAGCAATATGTCACTTTCTTATTGGGACCTATTATATATGTTCATATAACATTGATTTTATTTTTTATGGAGAGCTAGAAATTAATTACAAAGAATCTCTTCCGTTCTGTTTACTCACTGGCTTTCCGCAATACGGTCAATCCTGCACAGGTTCATCCTTTAGTTTACATGACTTTTTATCCTTTCATTTTGTAGCATAAAAACAAGTAATTACTTTTTTTTACTTTGATTTTTCATATGTCTAAAAATTGTAAAAACAATAATGACTTTCATGTTAGACGCTTCTGTAGTTAATAACCTCTTTTAAAACATCTGAGGTTATGGCTCAGGGCCTTAATCAGTTCAAGAAATCATCAAATATCTGAAAATATCATTTCCATCAGTCCATATGGCCTCTATGGAGAATGTGTGATATTGATAGATCTTCCATCAGAACTTGAAGTTCTGCACTTTAATTTGGGATAGATTCATATTTGATATTGTGGCATTTAGAAATTATTAAAGTTCAAAAAACTCTTGCCAGAGCCCTTAATGAAATATGTAATACTTTTCCTTCTTCTTTCCTAGGCCCTTCCTATCCTTCTACCTATTGTCTTTACATTTTTTTCCACAATTGAAAACCATATGGGTTTCTGATTGTTCAAAATTAAAAATAACTAATGTAAAATTTAAAATCCTTACTATAAAATGTTCTTGCTCTCAAAACAAAATACCATGGACTGGTGACTTAAAGGTTAGGAATTTATTTCATCACTACCTTGAGGGCTGGAAGATTGAGATCAGGGTGCTAGCATGGTTGGAGTCTGGTGAGGGATCTCTTCTTGACTTAGAGATGACAACCTTCCTGTTGTGCCCACACACAGCAGAAAGAGGGAGAGACTCTGAGTATCTCTCTGGTGTCTCTTCTTGCAAGGACATTCTTCTATCATATTGGGCCTCTACCTTATGGCCTTATTTGAATTAGTTACCTCCTTATTCACCCTATCTCCAAACTCAGTTACATTGAGGGTTATGGGTTTAATGCATGAAATTGGGGTTTACACAATTTGGTCCTCAGCGGTCTTATAATTTTTGTACTTTAAAGTATTAGCTTGTAAGTATGGTGGAAATATCTGTATCCACAAACAGCATTCTGAAGAAAAATTTTCTTCTCAGACATGAGGTGAAATGTCAGTCCATCTTTGGATCTATGACAATAACATTTGTATCATCTAAAATATAATCATTTGTATACAATTTTATAATTGGCCTATCAGTAAATTTGCTTTAAAATATTATTTACAGCTTACTTCTATCAGGCTCACCATCTAAATTTTAAATGCACATGCAGATTTCAGGGAATCTTTGAAGTTGCAAAAATGGAACACGAAAAGTTATATTAAATGTATGCAAGAAGGGATAAGCATGTCATTTTAATTTGATGCGAGTTACTATCTACCTTCCTATCTATCTCCTGAGCAACTGAGTACAGATAATGTCAAATGTATCCTGAAGTTCCACAACTCAACTGTACAACATGGTGCAGAATTTAGTATAAATATATAGAGGCTTAAGTAAATTGATTTTTAGGAATTCCAGGTTTTATAAAGCAATAAATTTATAGAATATTTATTTTATAATAAAAAAAAAACATCATATATTTTTCAAGCTGCAATTTCTCTGATGACTTAAAAATGCTATTTGAAGTAGCAAAAATGAAGTTAATTAATTTATAAGGAAAAATTAAGATACATAACTATAATAGAGTTACAGGTGCTTTGCACTTTCTTTTGGCATTTTTTAGATGTCAGTGACAATGTCCCGGAATTCAAGAATCAGGTAGACCTGGATGTAACACCTAGATCTACTAACTGTTTTGCATGTGATCCTTGGCTCCTCACTTATCTTCTCTAAGGCTCAATGTCTTCATACATAAAACAGTAGTTAATTTGAGGGTGGGTATTGGGGATTGAACTCAGGGGCACTCAACCACTGAGCCACATCCTCAGCCTTATTTTGTCTTTTATTTCGAGACAGGGTTTTCTCACTGAGTTGCTTAGCGCCTCACCTTTGCTGAGGCTGGCTTTGAACTCGCCATCCTCCTGCTTCAGCCTCCTGAGCCACAGGGATAATTTTTATATTAATAGAACTGATAGGTGGATTAAATATCTTAAAATATGTTTATAGTACCTAATATTTTGCATTGCACATAGGTACTGGACAGATGATAGTTCCTCTCCCTCCTCTTCCTATCACTATAAAACTGAGTGGGAAAGAAAACAGTTATGATGTAGTACAAGGCTTTTAGAACATTAGCAGAGCTCACATACACAAACTGAGACAACTTGCACTTGAGTCTATGGCTACAAACATGGGCAAAGTTGCCAAAAGGTGTGGTGGGCACTGTTTATTTTCTGCCAATGATAGCTACTATGTCTCAGCAGGTGGGATCTGCTCACTAGACAGCCTCAGTCCCATCCCAGCTAGTCACCATGTCTAAAAGTGAGTTTCTATAGTTCAGAATAACTGCTCTTATAAGAGGAAAAAGAGTGAGATCAGAGGGGTGAGGTAAAGTGAAAAGGAATAATCCTAGCCTAGAAGGGGCTGATTAGGGGTCATCTAAATGGTTACAGCTCTGGTGATGTATGTAACCACATTGGCTCCTAAAGTAATTGTAGAGGCAAGAGGTGATGATGTATGTTTTTCTTTTTCTTTTTCTTTCTTTCTTTTTTTTTTTTTTTTTAG